>NC_142520.1:50459877-50634877 GCF_964205215.1 Stylophora pistillata | reverse complement strand
AGAAAACTCGCACTAAATGTTACATTAGGGACCTTAAGATCCACTACGGCGAGGCTCTGGTACGGCTAAAGTGGGAAAGATTACTTCCGGTGACGTTACTCTTTACAGTTCGAGCAAGGTTTCCCACTGTAGCACGGCTGTCTGGTGCGGGAAACATGGCGAGTTGACGGAGTGTTCACTACGTGAGTAAACTATTGTACTTTTATCGGATCTTTTATCGTTGGAATGGAAAGGGGGCATAAAAACGTTAATTTGTACTATATTTTAAAATAATATGGGTTTGATGACGTTCTTTTAGCAAAAAAACTTGCTGGAAGTGTTCCGAAAGATGGACAAGTCAGACAAGCACACATTGCAAGCATTATAAGTTGGAATTTGTTTTTACTTTTGCTCACTTCTACTCTCTAAAACACTGACGTTTAGCGAAGTTCCATGCAACTTAGTGTAGAACGGGTGACTGCTGGAATATGGGCTGACTTGGTTTGAAAGAGAAAACTGTTTTTCTATCCATTTTGTTCATTTTCTGTCGATTTAAGCTTAAGCTAAGTTTACAGATGAGTGAGATGTCTTGACTTGGTTGTTGAGTTTGCTCCTCTTTCAGAGCTTTATGATGATAAGCAGTATCTCTCTCGTGAAATTTGCTCCTGAATAATGACAAAAACTTTGTTAGAACGCATTAGCATTCATAGAACATTTTTTGTTTTCAGGGCTTAAGATAAGGTAAACCAATTTTTTACCTTCTGGTGGGATGCTTTGAAATTACAGATGCACTCTAAGTATTAAAGACATTCTCCAAAACAGTTAGCCTGAACTGGAGTTATCCAGGGTCTTATGCAAAATAAGTTTCAAGGTCAGGAGGATCACACAGGAAAAAATGAGGTTGTGTTTCCATATAGACATGTTAGCCCATTTCTAAGAATAGCACTAACAATGTACATTTTCCCCACACTACTCAGTCCCAACTTTAAGTTGTTCTTAAAGTCCAGAAACTTGAAGTAACTTATTATGTCTCCAAACAGCCACTCCACACTTGTTCTCACTCTACTCATAGCAGTATTGTAAGCTTCCATCTGTGGGGTTAAAGCTCCATTTTTAAATGGACATTGAAGGTGTACACGAATGGGGTAGGCAGGATCTCCGTAAATACAAAGTGGTTGTCCAGCCAGGCTGAAGGCATACTGATTGAGGTCACGCAATAGGTCAGAATCAGCCAGCATACCTGCATCATGCTTTCTGCCCTCTGCAACAAAATTCATGGAGGCACTGTTAAAGTTCAGTCAGATAAGTGAAACGAAGGTCTTATAACATTTTGTTGAAAGAATATTGAAGCATTGAGGGTCTAAAAGGAATAGTTCATTTTTCTCTAAACTATGACAATTCAGGGAAAAATCAAACTATTAATTTGCTTATTCATATATTATGATTGAAAATATTAAATGAAACATGCTTTTCTCTGGAAATAGTCAGCTTGCCTATGAGAGTGAAGTGTTTTTATAAGAGGGTGTTTTAATTTCTTATGCAAAAGCAGTTGTATGTTTCCAGGAAGTCTTATTCCATGCAATTTCCCACGATGAAAGGGAAATACAAACCACTTTGGCAGTTGCCTCCTCACCCTGACCCCAGATTCAATTTTCTAAAGAAAAGGCAACTTACCAACAGGGCCATACATATTTGCAATCATTCCATTCGGGGTAACAACAGACTGAAACTTGATTCCATGGACACGTTTGTGTCCATTGTAAAGCAGCCTCTGGTTAAGAGTGCCGGGCCTACAAACAGGGCGAACTGTCCCATCAACAAAACCAAAACAGTTATCAAGTGGGCTTCCTTTTCGGTGAACAACTTCAGCAAATCTTTCAAGATTGGCTTGGCTTAGCAGCTGATGATTCCACTGCAGAATGCGATGACTGTGAACTTGATAAATATAATCTAAAACTTGATTAGTTATCATGCACAATACAGGAACGGGCTTAGCGAACAAGTGGACCATGTCACTGTATCGGCAAGGGTAACACAACCGCTTCAAAAGCATACACAATCCTTCGGTTCCGTCACAAATTGTCCCTTAGTGACAACTTATAACAGCAGGAATCCGTAAAGCCCGAGAAAGTCTTGGGATGTCAGCTTTCTCGAACCGAAAAGCGGACAAACATTCATCTTCGGTCAGGTTTTCGAGGTCGAAATGTGGATACAACTCACACGGCAAGTCCAGGTTTTGTGGGTTGTAAAGGTCGTATAGTAAGAGAAATTCGGCGTCATCGAGGACATTCATGTCATAATAGAGCATTATAAGCTCTCTCAATTCTTTCCAAGAGAACATTTTTTCTAAACAAACATACAAACATACATACAACAAAAAAACTTGGAGCAGAGTTTTATTTATTTACATCGAGTTCGACTTCGCCGTACTGCACAAAACTTAATCAATTTGAGTTTGGCGGGAGACGGCGTAGTCGGCCCAGTCTCTTTCGGTTGCATCAGCCGTACCAGAGCCTCGCCGTACTGGATCGTAAAGTCCCTAGTTTGACGCAAAGTTAAGCCAAAAATTAGGAAACTCCAACGATAAACTCGGTAGCCTCGTAGCACCGTTCAAATTTGCCGCCATCGCGCATGCACAAAAACTTAAGATGTCCCGTTTGGGAACCCGGACAGCCGCACGTTACGTAACAGTTGCTATCCGTTACGTTGCGTAAGTTGTTACTACGAGATCGCAGCTTTATCGTTGGTTAATCGCTCAGGCTAGCGTTTTGATGCTCAAAATAATATTTTTAAAAGCGACTATACAAGGTCATTAAACAAACAGACAAAATTTCTGTAACTACATGCGCTGAGGCTGCTGGTTACCACCATTGCTGTAGTTGGTTTCAGTAGTCGGAATGGCCACCATAGCTTGTGGTGGAAAAGGTTGCATTTGGAGCGATAAATGTCCGTTTCCCACTTGATGGTATGCATAGTATAACTAAAAAAAAAGTAGATTAAAATATCCAGTTGATTAATGAGAAAAAGAAGGAAAAGGGGCCGGAGGGAAAGGGAAGGAAAACTGGAAGGGTAAGAATGAAAGGAGAAATGTGAGAAGAATAACTGTGGGAATAGAGGAAAGACGAATGGAGGTGGAGGTTAAAAGGAAGAGAGCGAGACAGGAAATAAGAGAGGCATAAAGGGAGGTATGGGAGGAGGAGAAAAGGGAGGGAAGAGTGACGGGAGATGGAAGGGAGGGGAGAAAAGGGAGGGGAGAAAAGGGAGGGGAGAAAAGGGAGGGGAGAAAAGGGAGAGAAAAAGTGAGTTAGCAATGCAGAGCAAAAAGGAGGAAGGGAGGGGAGGGGAGAAAACAAGGGATGAGGGGAATGGGAAAGAGAAGTCGTGCAAAAGCAAAAGATAACGAAAAGGAGAAGGAGTAAGGACGGAGAAAAGAGGAGATAGGAAAGGATTTCCGCATGCCTTCCTAGACCTCAGTGCCCTATTCGATAAATGGTTTTTTCCAGAGTAAGGCAACATACCTGACTTTGCTGGGGCGATTGAAGCCCAGCATCACTGCTCCGAGCGATCGCCACGGCGAGAATAATCTCAGCGATGGAAAATATAACAATCAAGGCATGTATGGCTATCATGGTATTTTCCTGGTCTTCAAACTTGATTTTTGCGTCTTTAGCCCCAAAGAAAGGAAAACCTTCACCGTTCATTTGACGATGATTAACATATTTGTAACTCAATACAGATTTCAGAGCCCATGAATAGCTTTCAAGTACCACTACACAAACCACAACAGAGGCAATACTAATTGTACTGAGCCAGCGTGTCTGAAATCATGAATCAGGGAAGATAGCAATTATATTCTAAGCTTCAAATGTGTCTTATCAGTCTAAGCGCTGGACTTTAACCTTTAGTCAGTGAATAACTTAAATGTCACGCAAAAGTAGGACGTTATTTTAATATTTTCTCGTCACATAAATAATCTCATAACATTTCAGTTGGTAATCATTCTCACCAGAATCGAGGAGCGTCTGGTCCTGGTCGCCACAATCAATCCCATAATTCCCGCTGGCAATACCTGTCCGAGCAAGCAGTAACATTTCAGGTTTTAGAAATCATGTCAAACGGCAGAAAGTAGAGTTTGCAAAGTTTCCCTTTACAGGACCATTACAAGCTTTTTCGTACATGTGCAAGCAAGTTTTAAAACCCTAGGGAATATTGTTGTCGTGGATGTTCTTTATCCTCGTTGCCTAGACCCCTAAAATCAAATGAAATGGTTTGAAATGAAAAAACGTACGATCAGTAAATATATTTTGATCTAGAAAACGCCACTCAATTATACCCCAGAATATTTTAAGATCCAATTTCATTCAAGCAACGGCCTTACTTTGGGTGATTTGAGAAATACCGAGAGAATAGCCAAGTAGAAGTAAAACATGGTATTAGGTGGACTTAAGTGTTAATGTTAATATTTACAATTACTAAAGGAGGTTAACTGTAGGTAAATAAAGCCGACTCTGTCTTCTCTATGGCTGGTCACGCCACTGAATTCTGAGCCAATCATAAGAGTTGCATCAGAAAACACATTGCAATAATCTATGCATTGGGTTCAGCACATCAGAATTACGTCGCGGCTTTCTTCTGGATTGTTGAAACGTAACTCAGCCCAGCCTAAACTGATCCAAATGCTGCTCTCCCGTCGAGCATAACAACGCAAGAGCATAAGAACGGGAATATAACTTTGTCTCGGTGTGACAAGGCAGTATGACGACTTGATTTCAAACGGCTTGGCCGTGTTGTCAAAAACTAATTTACATTCCTTGATCTCCGTTATGGTTCATATATTCGATATAAATTGTTTTCATGACATGTCATATTAAATGCAACACATGAAAGAAATTTAGTTTTTGACTCAGAAAAATGTAGATTTCAGGTAGCACAATACTAGAGAAAGACAAATCAGTGTACAAAACGTTACGAACTGTTTAGTTGCAGCTTTTTACCCACTCGTGCTTATTGGCTGTATACCTGATTGTGATCTAAGTCGTGTGATTACCTGAGCAAATATTAAACTCATCTTGGTGCGACTGAATTAAATGTACTGTTTGAAAATTCTACCGTGCTATATAAAATCAAGCCATATCAGTTGAAAGTTCTTAGCGGAAGTCGATCATAAGGCGTTTGAAAACAGCTGCATTATTCACAGGCAGCGCAAGCTCACTACTAGAAAAGCGGACGTGACTCTTACCGTGTTGCGCAACGTTTTATATTTATAAAGGTTTGTATGGGATGTTATCGGTTTGCCGTAAAAGAGAGAAAAAAATGTCTTGTTTTGAAATAATATGGGCTGATCTTATTGCCTTGTTGTTTTCTTTGTTGATTCCTAGCGTCTCAGACCATTTTGAAGCGTTTTCGGCGAGTTAGCGCTATGTTGGTGTTTAGACTGATAAGACACATTTGAAGCTGAACACCAACATAGCGCTAACTCGCCGAAAACGCTTCAAAATGGTCTGAGACGCTAGGAATCAACAAAGAAAACAACAAGGCAATAGGGTAAGCCCATTTTATTTCAAAACAAGACATTTTTTTCTCTTTTTTAAGGCAAACCGATAACATCCCATACAAACCTTTATAAATATAAAACGTTGCGCAACACGATAAGAGTCACGTCCGCTTTTCTAGCAGTGAGCTTGGACTGCCTGTGCATTATTATGCTAATCGTTAATAGGAAGGTGTTTTGTAGCTTCGCAGAAGTCACGTTCTTGAAGGGAGATCATCCTTCTAGAAAGAAATACGACCTAAACGGCCCATTTGTAGTGTAGACTAGGAACAATCGACCAACGACTTGATGCACGGTATCACGACCCAGAGCTTAAGTTAATCCTCTTTAACATTGTGTAAATCCCAGCCTAGTTCGTGCAGCCGTTGACGATTTCGACTTTTTATATGACCCAACCACCGTTTACGAATCACAGATTTCGTGTAATCATCGCAGTTTGGATTGATCCCTTAGTTTCGCGGCCATAATAATAGTCGTATTCGGTCAATAAACACCATACCTGGTTGCATTATTCGTAAGCTCATAAGCTAAATATTGAGGGCCATTCTCAAACTACGTTTCTTGACGAATGACAGCTGTGAGGGTTGAGTGATATTTGGTCTCAGTGGTCGCATTATTGAAACGAATAGAAGCACTAGCGAAAAACTGTTTAACGTCTTCGCCATGAACCTCGAATATCTTCTATTTTAACGGTCGAAAGCACAAGCATTGGCAATGAAACAGCTGTAGTTCTACGTCTTTAAGTGTATACTTACGAGAGCTGCGATCCAACATGGCATGAACAAAATGCTGAGGTATATGTAGCGTACTTCATAATGGTCTACGATGCCGAATGCGAAAAAGATAACTGCCATTGCTAGTTGAAGAATCGAAATGATTTTCAATTCTCGCCGGCTGAACGCCATGTCGAGTGGAATATTTCCGCGATGTTTAATCTAAAATATTTACCTGATACTTTGAAACCGACAGAACACAATAACTCGTTCCCAGTCTCATCGCAATTTCTTCGCTTGTCAGGGCCAGTGATAGCTTTGAGAGCGACAAAGAGTTGGTGTCTAGATTCTGGATGAATGCGATCATTTCACTACCGTAACAGTGCGCGAGCTAGTAAATAGTCGTCCAGAATTATACAATCGCTCGCGCGAAGAAACTTCGACATGTATGATTTGCAAGGCTTTTCCCCTGATTTCTCAATAGGTGGCAGCTTTTTAAGCTGTCAATTTGACGGTCAAATAGGTTGATATTAGGGATTAAAAGGCCTTGTGCTTGACAGGGAAACATTCAAGTCAGGAGAAGGATTTTAATCAGAGCCCTGCAGGTTTTTATGGCTCTTATATAAGGTTTTTCATTGAGGAGGCGCTGGGGGAAGGTGTCTTGGGTAGAATTGGTGTTAGAAAATGAACAATACACGTAATAAGTAGCCTTATTATCGAACTGAGCTTCGTAGAGTAAAAATAACGCAATACTACACAACGAAACGTCATATAAGATAGATTTATTTTATTTTATTTTGCTATGGAGCTGAAAAGAATGAGTTTTAAATGAACGAGGAGTAAATTTTACTCAGCTATGTCTCCCCCCTCTCCTCCTCCCTCGAGTAAGTGTCCCGTCTGACTAACTCTTTCCCTCTCCCCCACTGGGGATGATTGAGGTGTTCACCAGAAATAAATAACTACGTATATTGTGAACACCGGGCGATCACGAATATGATTGGGCTGCAACTGAAGTCGGTTGCCCTTGCAATTGGATCGGCACTCGACAAGCTTTAACTTGGCTGTAAGAAATGCCTACCCGAAAATGAATAAAGATATGATGTGTTTAATCACGGGTATATTCAATAGATTACAGTCCATCAGATATTTTCTCTTGCACGACTTGTCTAAACGCGTCAAATGATCCAATATGGATTTGTTAGAATCGAGGAATGTCCTGTAATACAGAGTTGAGGCAATTGGGCAATTAAAGTTTTCCGACTTCTCTGTTTAAGAGATGATCGCTAATAGTAAAACTCGAGAATTCATATAATGATAAATTGTATGACTGCACTTATAGTTGTGGAACTGAGGTTATACCTCGTGAAAAGCAGTGGATGCAGGAGAAATTTTATGAAACATTTACGGCAATTTAGGACTGCCTAGCAGAGTGACTAACTGTCTAACTTAAAAATTGAAAGCGACATGAATGTATTATGGTTCACAAACTGACTGACGACAAGTGACAGCTGACGACTGACGACTGACGACTGGCAACTGACAATTGACGACTGACGACTGACGACTGGCGACTGACGACTGACGACTGACGACTGACGACTGACGACTGACGACTGACGACTGACGGCTGACGACTGACGACTGACGACTGACGACTGACGACTGACGACTGACGGCTGACGCCTGACGACTGACGACTGACGATTAACGACTGAAGACTGGCAACTGACAACTGACAACTGACAATTGAAAACTGACGACTGACGACTGACGACTGGCAACGGACAACTGACAATTGACGACTGACGACTGACGCTTGACGACTGGCAACGGACAATTGACGACTGACGACTGACGACTGACGCCTGACGACTGAAGACTGGCAAGTGACAACTGACAACTGACAATTGAAAACTGACGACTGACGACTGACGAGTGACGACTGGCAACGGACAACTGACAACTGACGACTGACGACTGACGACTGACGACTAATGACTTAAGACTGGCAACTGACAACTGACAATTGAAAACTGACGACTGACGACTGACAACTGACGACTGACGACTGACGACTAACGACTGACGACTGATGACTGATGACTGACGACTGACGACTGACGACTGACGACTGACGACTGACGACTGGCGACTGACGACTGGCGACTGACGACTGGCGACGACGACTGGCGACTGAAAACTGACAACTGACAACTGACGACTGACGACTGACAACTGACGACTGACAACTGACGACTGACAACTGACGACTGACAACTGACAACTGACAACTGACAATTGACGACTGACGACTGACGACTAACGACTGACGACTGGCGACCGGTTAACGACGCCTGACATTTGACTACTGACTGACTGACTGGACTGACGGCTGACTGACCAACGACCGACCGACCAATCGGCTGACCAAACTACCAACTTACCCATCGATAGACTGCCTGACTGACTAACCGACTATCAGACTAAGCGACTGACTGACTGATTGACTAACTGATTAACTGGCCGACTGATTAAATGACTGATTGCCTGACTGAACCACTGACCGACTAATTGACTGACTGACTGACTGACCGAATGACTTAGTAACTGACTGACTGACTGATCATGACCGGCCGATTAACTGACCAACTGACTGACTGACCAACTGGCGGATTAACTAACTGACTGACTGGCCAATTGAATGACTAACTGACCTCAATGCCCAATTTTATCCTAGGTAACATAACATAACATATCTGATTAGCCTGCGGCGACTGACGCCCAGTATCACTCCTCCGAGCAACTGCCACACTGAGAATGATCTCAGAGATTGTAAATATGATAGTTACAGCACGTGAGACAATTCTACCTATGACTTTCGCAGTGATTTTCTGAGCTTTGAGAGTAGTAATAACTATCGAGACCCAAAGACAATATATAGTCCAGAGCTAATCCATAAACCACAACAGAGGCGATACTGATTGACTTGAGCCAATCTATCTGCAGTCAGGAATTCAGAAGAGAAAACAGTCAACTAATGACCTTAAAACATATCTTAAACCAAAGTCAGTTTAAGGGCTGGATCAGGTTACCTCCGCGTAAGTGAAGGATTCGTAAATGTCATACAGAAGTGAATAAAATGTTACATTCTCTTCGGATAAATAGTCTCATAACATATCAGTTCGTCATTATTCTTACCAGAATCGGGGAGAGTCTGGATGTGATCGCTAGAGTCAATTCCATAATGCCCACTGGTCATACCTATTCAAGCAAGAAATAACATTTAGGTTTTTAGAAATCATGTCAAATAGCCGAACATCTTTTTCCAGGAACTTCTGATTTCTTCTGTTTTATCTGCTTAAAGTATTACTGATAGGCAATAAAAAACAGCATTCAGCAGTCTTGTGCACTTACAAGATCTTGAACCGCAATCCAACATAGCATGAACAAGAAGCTGCAAGGTAAACGTAGCTTACATCGAAATGGTCCAAGGAGCCGAGTGGAAAAAGGATAACTGTCATTACCAGCCGAAAAATTGAAGGTGATCTTCGATCCTCACCGACTGAAGGCCATTGTTAGATAAATAGTCTGTGACGCTTCATCCTCGGAGACCCAGGGACTGTGAGTCGATTTCAAGTTACGGCGGAAGAGCCCCTGGGGACGTTGTCTTACAAGACTAGTTCCAAACGGTCGCAGTCGTTCTGGCATCTGATTGGTGCCAGAAAATCTGTGTGTTTTTCTGTCCAATAAGAGTGAAGTATGCTTTAGAGTCCTTTCGTGTGTTTTAACACGGAAATATGCAAGAGGCTCAGTTGCTCGCCATGTTTGATTGCGCCGTGCGACGGAGCTTTGCTCGAGGTGAAAGGTTTCAGTCTCAGCACACAATGTAAGAGAAATCGATCAAATTAAATACTTTCGCAGGTATCACAAGAGAACGTGTTTAAAAGTTTGCGAGGTTCGTATAAAACATCATGGTTGCAGGCGTTAATAGGCCGCTTTAAACGATAGACGAGATGTAAGCTGAAATCTTTCTAGATTTTTTATATAATTTGCTGGTACTGAAACTTTGCCAATCCCATGAAGTTGTTTCGTCGCACAGGCCGCGCAGGTATGTCGAGCAACTGGCGCTTACATCTTTCTGTGCGCGCCAAAATCTAATCTCCTTCGGCTAGTTGTTTAGGTAAGGTTCAGCGTGTTTTTTTCAACAATGAATAATCCGGGTGAAAATGTTTCAGATCGTTGTCTAGTATGCTGTTCTGTTTTTATCACCATTAAGAGAAAAAGAAATCTTACTGGCGAGTTCATGAAAATATTTGAAGAAGATTTCAATCAAAAGGTTTTACCAGACGATGGTCTTCCGCGTGTAGTTTGTGACACTTGTCGCTTTAGAATTGAAACATCCTGGAAACGTAATTGTAACAAAGAGGCATCGATAAAAGTTTCCCGTGGGCAGAGTACCCAAACAAGAAAATCGAATTGTTGCTGTTTCCCGGTTTCTACTAGAGGAACATTTGTCAAGGTATGCACCAATCCAATACAACCTATGTTGAAAAAAAAAAAAAAAAGAAAAGCTAAGCGTGGAAACTTTTGTTTATTAGATGTGGGTAGATGACCCTGTACTAAGCTGACAATTACCGTGTAAAGCAAACCCACCCACCAATATTTCTTGGTCTTTTGGTTTTGTTTTCCCCAATGAAAGCAGCATCGATTCCCAATGATCTAAGGTATTTAACTTGGTCTTCAACAATCGACAAAACAGGTGAAATGATAATGACCAAAGGACTAGAAGAGAATCCGTGGCCTTTTGAGCTCAAGAATTTGAACACTCTAGGCCGCAGTTGAAAGATTAAACTCTTTCCAAACCCATCGGCAACTGTCCGATGACATCTCTCCTTCCCACGATGTTCTCGATAATACGTTTTTGTTCAGATTTTAATTCGCTAACCGAACACACAGCTAAGCTTTCTCTAAGCGATTGCTGGAGGTCGTCCACGAACTTAACGTTCTCTGCAACCTTGGACCATATTGTGAAAGACTTTGCTACGAAGCGAAGGTTAGATTTTGGCGCGAACAGAAAGCTACGTAGGCGTAAGCGCCAGTTGCTCAACATACCTGCGTGGCCCGTGCGACAAAATAACTTCACGGGAATGGCAATGTTACAGTAACAGCAAATTATGTGAAGGTGTAGTCTGATCGTCCGGGTGAGTGTAGTCCTGAGAAGGACTGTTGTCGGTGGTAGTGACTGACGTTTCGCCAACCTGTGCGGAAGTCATCATCAGAGTCAAGTGAATGAACAATCATTCACTTGACTCTGATGATGACTTCCGCACAGGTTGTCGTAACGTCAGTCACTACCACCGACAACAGTCCTTCTCAGGACTACACTCACCCGGACGATCAGACTACACCTTCACATGTTACCCCCGGGTTCAAACCATTTACTGCACAGAAAATTATACAAAATATCTAGAACAATTTCAGCTTTCATCTCGTTTAACGCTTAAAGCGACATATTAACGCCTGCAACCATTATGTTTTATACGAACCTCGCAAACTTTCAAACACGTTCTCTTGTGATACCTGCCAAAGTATTCAGTATAATTTCCGGTAAGAATTTTGCGGACAATCTCATCGATCGATTTCTCTTACATTGTGTGCTCGGTGAGACTGAAACTTTTCACCTCGAGCAGAGCTCCGTCGCACGGCCCAAGCAAACATGGCGAGCAACCGAGCTTCTTGTCTGTCTCCGTGTAAAACACACGAAAGCACACTTCACTCTGCTTGGGCAGAAAAACACAAAGATTTTCTGGCACTAATCAGATGCCAGAACGACTGCGATCGCTTGGAACTAGTCTTGCAAGACAATGTCCCCAGGGGCTCTTCAGCCGTAACTTGAAATCGACTCACAGCCCCTGGTCTCCGAGGATGATGACGCTTAAGCCATTCTAAGAATCACTGATATTGTTTTCCTACCTTATTTTCGAGGTCAAAATAATATTTATAGTCGGTCTATAAACACCATATTGAAATGGTAAATTGGCCACCGTTACGTTTATAAAGACCTCAAAGTTTCAGTTGAAACAAACGGTTTATGCACTAGTGTGGATTAAAAACCAACAGACTCGCATAATTACTTGTTGTATTCGTCTTCGCATCCATCTCACGTTAAGAATTCCATTCCTTTTTCTCAGTTTCTAAGACTTCGTCGTTTATGTAGTAATGACTCTGATTTCCACCAGAAATCAGAGTCTATGTGCCAGATTTCCTATAAACGCGGTTACCCTGATTCTGTCGTTTAAGCGGGTGACCACCGCGCCCAGCTTAGTGATCGACATTCAGCACTACAAACGTCACAAAAGAAAGAATTCCGACCGCATTCCATTCACTCTCACGTTTCACCCTCACAACCACTCAGTTAAATCCATCCTTCTTAAAAACTTGAAACTACTTCAAAACGATTCAGAGACAAGTACTATCTTTTCGCAGCCTCCGCTCATTTCATTCAAACGCGACAAAAACATAGCCTGGGCAATTTTTAGGTCAGAAGTTCTTTTCAGACTAGTAACCAACCAGGCACTTTTAAATGCGCTCGTGCACGATGCAAAACGTGTCCTTTCATTCACAACACTGAGAAAATATCGGGACCCAAACGATCCATTGAGATCACCGATCACTTCACGTGCACCTCTGCCAATGTAATCTATTGCATAACTTGCACTTATTGCAAAAAGATTTACATCGGCAAAACAGGCAGAAGACTAGGTGACCGATTCCGAGAACACCTTCGCGACGTGGAGAGGAATGACAAAGACACATCGAAACCAGTCAGATAGACATTTTAATTTACCTAATCATTGTAAGCAACATGTGACAATCTGCGGTCTTTCCTTACACTTAGGTAGCACGGAAAGCCGTAAAACTCTTGAACAAAAGTTCATCTTTCAAACCTGACCCCGGTTGTTCAAAGGATGGATAAATTTATCCACCGGATAAGCTTATCTGGTGGATAAAAAGGCTATCCACTGGATAGTTATCCGGCGGATAAAAAGTTGCCGCAGAAAGCACGGATAGCGAGACATATAACTATCCGATGGATAACTCGCTATCCGAGCAGTTGCCATGGTTACAGCCCGGGCATTGCGTGATCTTTTCGCTCGCGCGTGCTAGTGGCGAGACAACATGGCAGAAAATGTTGCTCCTTCCCCGGCTAAGCGCGCTAGAAAACCCAATTTTACACCCGCCGAATGCGCAGTTATTTTGGAAGAGGCGGAAGAAAATATAAACATTATCAAAAGGAAATTTTCCTCCACCCTTTGTAATAAAAACAAAACGCGAATATGGGAGGAAATAACCGAGAAAGTTAATGCCCTCGCAGTTTTCAAAAGAACGGTTATGGAGGTAGAAGAAAAGTGGAGAGGAATGGTGAGTGGAGCAAAAAGAGAGCACAACAAATGTACCACGGCAATAAAGAAGACCGGGAATGGAAAGAAACCGGCTTCTCCAAAGGCTACCACAGCCAAAATTATTGAGCTCTTCGAAACGGATCCGTCTTTCAGCGGCATTTTGGGCGGTATCGATTCAGGTAAGCCACTAATGTTTACAACTTTGTTCACTTACGATGATACTCACCGTAGGTGTAATCCACAATGTGCTGATTGTTTCTGCAGTTCTTTGTTTAAACATGACGCAGGGTAGCAGGTGATTTTTCTTCTTTTGAAAAGTTTACAATCCCTGCAATTCGTCTACGTTTCTAAAATTCAGTGGACCCTTGTTGAATTGGATCGATCGTGAAAAGCTAAGCTGCCCTTGTATCGTGGCCGGAAAGTACTTCTAGACTTGCACTTTAAACGTTTCACACATTCGGACTCATCTTTCGTCATTTTTTTCCATTTTGATTGTGAAGTGAACAAACGCTACCTTAATCATCGATATTACGGAGCGTTTTTTTTTTTTCAGAACGGTTTCCTTGGCAGTCCGCAATGTATTTAGAGATGACCTACTTGTCTGAAATTCTCCTTTTTAAAGGTTCTTGACAGCTGATAATTGTCATTAAAATTAATTCCTTTTATTATAATAAATATATTGTTTAATTTATTAGGAGTGTTAACTCGAATATTCTAGAGTAATTTTAAGGAATGCGTACCAATTTATGGTCAGAACTTACACCATATAGGAATCAAAGGTTTAATACATTTTGTACAAATTCTACGCAGCACAAGTTTCAGACTTATCAACAGTGGATACAGGGGTTCTTGGAATAGAAAGTGAACTTCACCCTGTTGTTTCACACTGCGTACTTCCAGACACCTGTGAATCTGCAGACCCCAGTGAACTGTCACAGCTAGATTGCCCCAGTATCTGTTCTGATACAGTTCCATTAGTACCATTGGAGGAGCCAGCAATACTTGCCAAGCCACACTCAAGAAAAAAGGTCACCATTGATGACATCAACGAAATGCACCTTGAAGTCCTTAAAAAGCAAAATGTAAAACTTGACCTAGAAATTGAAAATCTAAAACTAAAGAAGAAAGAAATAATGTTAAGGATTCTAGAGCTTGAGTCTCGAAGTAGGGCCAAAGATTATTTATGAATCAATCTTTATACAATCGAACTGAAATGGCTTTGTTTGTGACTCATGTAACTGGTTATTTATGGATTGTTACTGTCAGCTCCCTATATTTTCAATCCACTGATAAACCATTTCCCCAGAAATGTACACAGGCTTTAATCACATTGGTTTTAATTTGGTTTCCTTTTAGTACTAATGCATCAATCGGTTGGAAGTTTCAACATCCCTCCCTTTAAAAATTTGAGATTGGTTTGCTCAAATTCTGCCCCTGCCCCTCCTCCCTCCCCCTCCTTGGGCAAAAAAAAATTGTTCAAATTCCCCAACCAACTTTTCATAAAAGCCAAAATCAGCCAACATGACTTTGTGCACCTCGACCAAGTTTTTTAAATCTAGACCTTCTATACCTTTTCTTCTTGAGCCATTTAAATCCAAATCTTTTTAGAAAACAGTCATTAAGTGTTACAGCAACGTTAATCCAAAATTTAGGAAAAACAAACGATGCCTCATGGCAAGGTTCGAAGATGCTGCCACTGCGCATTCACGAGAACTTAGATGTCCAGTACGGTAACCCGGCGACATGCAATGTTATTTACTACTCCATATTCTCTACATGATGGTTTCTGAAGCCCTGTTAGGATACAATTTATTCGCGTTACATTTCAGTTGCTTTCCGTTACATTATGTTACATTGCGTAAGTTGTTACCATGAGATCGCAGCATTAACGTTGGTTAATCGCCCAGGGCAAAGTTAAAGTGCTTAACATAATATTTTTATAAGCGATTGTACACGGTCACTGAGCAAGCAGACAAAACTTTCCGTAACTACATGCGCTGAGGCTGCTGGATGCCACCACTCCTATGGTTGGCTCCAGTGACCGGAGTTGCCACCATAGTCTGTTGTGGAAAAGGCTGCATTTGGATCGGTACTTGTCCGTTTCCTATTTGATGATATTCATAGTATGACTAAAAAATAAAATAAAACATCCAGTTGATTAATGAGAAAGAGAAGGTAAATGGGCCGGACCGGAGGGAGAAGGGAAGGAAAATGGGATTGGAGGAAAGGAGAAAGGAACGAGGGAGGGGGATGAAGGGAAAAGAAGAAAAGAGGAATGAACGGGAGGAACATGGGAAGGGAAGAGAGATATGGAGAAAGAAAAAAGAGAGAAAAAGAGTGAGAAATGGAAGGGAGATATAGGAATAAACTGATGGATAAAGAAGGAAGGGGAAAAAAGAGAGCAATTGATGCTAAAAGAAAGGAAGAGAAGAATAGGGTGACAAATGGAAAAAAAAGGAAAGACGAAAGGGGTAGAAGGGAAAAGAAACGAAGGAAGAGAGGATTGAAGGAGAGGGGAAGGAGAGGAAGAATTAAGGGGAGCAAGGAAAAAAAGGAAAACTGTGGTAATGGAGGAAAGACGAATAGAGGTGGAGGATGAAAGGAACGGAGGAAGACAGGAAATAAGGGAGGTATACAGGGAGGTATGGGAGGAGGAAAAAAAGGAGAGAGGAATGGAGGGAGATGGAAGGGAGGAGAGAAAAGGGAGAAAAAAGGAGAGTTAGCAATACAGAACGAAAGGGAGGAAGGAAGGGGAGGGAAGAAAAGAAGGAATGGAGGGAGAAAAAAGGAAGCAAAAGAGGGATAAATGGAAGAGAGACGTAGGAAGAAACTAAAGGACAAAGAAGGAAGGGAAAAAGAGAAAAATTGAGGCTGAAAGAAAGGGAGGGAAGAATAGGAAGAGAAATGGAAAGGAGGAAAGACAGAGGGAGAGAAGGAGAAAGAAACAAAGGAAGGGGAGGCGAGGAAGAACTAAAGGGAGCAAGAAAGAAAAGGAAGAACAAAAGGAGAAATGTGAGAAGAAAAACTGCGGGAATGGAGGGAAGACGAAAAGAGGTGGACGTTGAAAGGAACGGAGAGAGACAGGAAGTAAGGAGGGTCCTTATGGAGCTATGGAAGGAGGAGAAAAGGGAGGGAGGAATGGAGGGAAGAAAAGAGAGGGAAAAGGTGAGTTAGGAATGTAAAGCGAAAGGGAGGAAGGAAGGGGAGGGGAGAAAAGAAGGGATGGAGAGAATGAGAAAGGGAGAGAAGGTGAGACGAAGGAAGGTGAAGGAAGTCGTGCAAAAGCAAAATACAACGAACAGGAGAAGGAGTAACGACGGAAAAAAAAGGAAATAAGATAGGATTTCGTTTCTTTTGCGTTTCTAGACTTCAATGCCATATTCGATAAATGATTTTTTTCCAAAGTAATGCAACATACCTGATTTTCCTGCGGTGACTGACGCCCAGCATCACTGCTCCGAGCCATCGCCACGGCGAGAATGATCTCAGCGATGGCAAATATGATAATCAAGGCATGTATGGCTATCATAGTATTTTCCTGGTCTTCAAACTTGATTTTTGCGTCTTTAACCCAAAAGAAAGCAAAACCTTCTTGATCGTTTCTTTGACGATAACCAAAATATTTGAACGATAATATATCTCTCAAAGCCCATGAGTAGGTTTCAAGTACCACTGCACAAACCACAACAGAAGCAATACTAATTGTACTGAGCCAGTTTGTCTGAAATAGTAAAATTAGAGATAGCAATTATTTTCTGAGCTTCAAATATACCTTACCAGTTGGACATTATCTTACCAGTACTGGAAATTAACCTGTAAGTCAGCGAATACTTGTTTAATGTCACGCAAAAGTAAGACGTTATTTTAATATTTTCTCTTCACATTAACAATCTCATAAATTTCAGTCGATAATCATTCTCACCAGAATCAAGGAACGTCTGGTCCTGGTCGCCACAATCAATCCCATAATGCCTGCTGGCAATACCTGTCCGAGCAAGCAATAAAATTGTAGGTTTTTGAGAAATCATGTCAAACAGCAGAAAGTAGAGTTTGCAAAGTTTACCTTTACAAAGCCATTACAAGCTTATTCGTACAGGTGCAAGCAAGTTTTAAAACCCTCGGGAATATTGCTGCCGTGGATGTTTTTCATGCTCTTTACCTAGACTTTGAAATCAGGTGAAATGGTTTGGGATGGAGAAACCTGAATCGTGAACGTGTTATCAGTAAACCTATTTTGATGTACAGAACGTCATATAATTATACCCCAGAATATTTAAGATCCAATTTGGGTATCAACATTTCCAGTGATATGACCTGGAATATTCAAATTAATGAAATTCTCAAGAAGGTATCTAACTGAGAGACTATATTTTTTTGGTGCAACTTAAGAGAGCTACGGTTACTCGCAGTGATTTAGGGCTCTTCTACTCTAGTTGTATTAGATCAATTACTGACTATGCAGTTCCGGCCTTTCATTTCAGTTTGGCTAAATATTCAATGCAAGAGTTGGAATGTACACAGACCCGGAGAGCGATGTCCATTATCTGCCTCGTTGTTAGCAATAATGAGGCTCTTGTTATTATGAATTTGAAGAAATTGGGAATCCACCATGGCGAAATATGTGAGACACTTTTTCACACAATTGAAAATGACAAACAAGTTATTACCTGCACCACACGAATCTACTTATTTATCAAGGTGTGCGCGACCTTTTAACATGCCTCGTGTTAAACCCGACCGTTTTAAGAATATCCTTAATTATTATCTGTTTTTGCCCTAGATGGGCTAGATTTTCCAATTTCGTCTTTCGATAACCTTTTTAGCGTCCTCTTTGCCTTTTTATTCTTTTAATTAAGATAGATTAGTTAATGATTTTGATCTATTCAGCTTTTGAACTGCCATGTATTTATGAATTAATAATAAACTTCAAACAAATTATAATATTTAAGATCCAATTTCATCAAAGAAACGGCCTTCCTTTGTGTTTCTTGAGAAATACTGAGAGAATAGCCAGGTAGAAGTGAAACATGGTATTGGGTAGACTTAAGTATTAATGTATATATTTACAATTACTAAAGGAGGTTCACTGTGGGTAAGTAAAGCTAACTCTGTCTCCTCCATGGCTGGTCACGCCACTCAATTCGAAGCCAATCATAAGCGTTGCATCAGAAAACACTGCAATAGTCTATGCATTGGATTCGGCACAGAATTACGTCACGGCTTTCTTATGGATTGTTGCAACTCAGCCTAGCTTAAAATGCTGCTCTCCTACCGAGAACATAAGAACACAAGAGTATAAGAACGGGAGTATAACTTAGTTTCGGCGTGATACGGCAGTATGATGACTTGATTTCAAACGGCTTGCCCGCGTTGCGAAAAACTAATTAGGGAGTTTGAGAAACGACGACGGCGACGCCGTGGACAACTTCGGTTAAAAAAATAAACTTATATTTTATCTAGAGTCCCACGATACTCTAAAGTCATTTACTTTGTTTCTCATTCTCGAACTATCTCGAAACTAAATGTGGAACTGTCAGCGTTAAAATTAGAAATAGAAATGAGTGTAAAACAATAGCCGTCGACGTTCACGTTCTGCATACGACGCAAAGTCTGATCATTTCACGTTATTGTTTTCGCAGAGGACGCAACGAAAGCGATAACTGGTGTTTGAAAACAGCTGCAAAATTATGCTAATCGTTTAGCAAGGTGTTTTATACCCTAGCAGAAGTCACGTTCTTAAAACGAAATTTTCCTTCCAGAAAGGAATACGACCTAAACTGCCTATTTGAAGTGTAGACAAGCAACAATATTATTCGACCAAACGATGTACGGTATCACGACTTGTGTTTTATTGCCAAAGCTTGTGCTTTCGACCGTTAAAATAGAAGATATTCGAGGTTCATGGCGAAGACGTGGAACAGTTTTTCGCTAGTGCTTCTATTCGTTTCAATAATACGACCACTGAGACCAAATATCCCTTAACCCTCACAGCTGTCATTCGTCGAGAAACTTAGTTAGAGAATGGCGCTCAATATTTAGCTTATGAGCTGACCAATAATGCCAACCAGGTACGGTGTTTACTGACCGAATACAGTATTATTATGGCCGCGAAACTAAGGATCAATCCAAACTACGCTAAATACACGAAATCTGTGATTCAGAAACCGTGGTTGCGACATATGAAAAGTCGAAATCGAGAACGGCTGTAGAGCTAAGCTGGGATATGTACAATCGGCAGTTCTTCTTCTTCAAGTGTACTTACGAGAGCTGCGATCCAACATGGCATGAACAAAAAGCTGAGGAAAACGTAGCGTACTTCAAAATGGTCCACGATGCCGAATGCAAAAAAGATAACTGCCATTGCTAGTTGAAGAATCGAAATAATTTTCAATTCTCGCTGGCTAAACGCCATTTTGAGTGGAATATTTCCGCGACGTTTAATCTAAAATATTTACATGATAACTTTTAAAACCGAAGTAACACAATAACTCGTTCCCAGACTCATTGCAATTTGTTCGCTTGTCAGGGCCAATCTGGTTTCTGGATAAATGTGATAATTTAACTACCGTGACAGTGAGCTGGCAAAGAGTCATCCAGAAACAATCGCTCGTGTGAATAAGCCTTAGCAAGTATGATTTGTAAGGCTTCCCTCCCTTTTTTTCTTAATACGTGACGGCTTTTTGAACTGTCAATTCTAAGGTGAAATTGGTTGATATTATCGATTATAAAAGGCCTTCTGCTTGACGGGGATACATACATGTTAGTCAGGAGAAGGATTTTCATGACGGCCCTGCAAGCGTTTATGGTTTTTAATCATTCGGGAGGGGGCTGCGGGGGGGGGGGAGGGGAAGGAGGAGGGAGGTCTCACCAAACCTTGTTTTGTGAAAAATCAGTGTTAGAAATTGAAAAATACACGCAATAAGTAGCCTTATTCTATTTTATTTTGCTATGGAGTTGAAATGAATGAGTTTTAAATGAACACGGAGAGAATTCTACTCACCCATGTCTCCCCCTTCCCCTCCCCCCTCGAATAAGTCTCCCGTCTGATTAATTCTTTCCCTCTCCCCCCACTGGGGATAATTGAAGCGTTTATAGTAGTTATTCATTTGCAGTGAACACCGAGCGAGCACCTGATCGCAGAATGGCCACCACTGGTTGGGCTGCAACTGAAGTCGCTTGCTATTACAACTGGATCGGCACCTGACCAGCTTCAAGTCGGTCATAAGAAACGCTTAGCTGTTAAATTACCCTGTTATATTCAATAGATTACACTCCATCAGATATTTTCTCCTGCATGATTAGTCTAAACGCGCTACAACATCCAATTCTTCGTTTTCAATCACGTGATCAAAATTGGATGAATCACTTCCGGCGGCCATGTTGGAAGATATATAAAGCTTTCAAAATGGCGGACGCGACTAGTTCTTTTCACATTGATATTGTATTTTACGACTATTGGTTAACTTTAGATGATGTTACGAAGGATCGCTATCGTGACAAAGCTCTACTGTGTGGTTTTGATCCATATAAGTTGAAAAAGAGCGATTTTTCATAAGATTTAAGCTAGCTTCCCGCCGCTCAGTACCCGGATATCGTGAATTAGTATATACTAAAACAGTGGATAGCGTTGAAGGCGCGCTGTGATTGGCTGGTCAAACTCCGAATATCCTTTGCTATTTACCTCCGTGCAACTTGGGAAAAAATGGCGTGCCGGTTTGCATCCGTGAAAAGCGAAGAAATCACTCAAATAACGACGAAGCAGTCCCTGAAAACACAGAAAGCGACTAAATTTGGTTTGGCCGTGTTTAAAGGTAATGGTAACCGGGAGTTTATCGATAAAAACCAATGAAAAAGGTTTTGTTTACAAATGCAAATCAATCTTGCGTAACCTCACTTGTTCACTTGAAAATCAAAGTTAAATGGTATTTTTTACAGAATGGTTTCAAATACAGAAAGAGTTTGTAACACCATTTGAAGAAATGTCGCCACCAGAGCTAAACAAATGTCCTCAGAAATTTTATCTGTCAGCGAAAAAACGAGACGGCAGGTTTTACAACAAAAACAAAAAATCACTTACCGCGATCCGAGCCGCGTTGGATCGTTACGCGCGGGAAAATGTTGGAATCGTTGCTGGAATGTATGAATTAAAATCAATTTTTGGTGGTGTACATTATCTCACTGTTTTAGTATATACTAAAACAACTATTCACCTCAGTGTCGGTGGTTAGCGGTGAATATTTACCTCGCCGCTTCGCGGCTCGGTAAATATCCACCACTAACCACCTCCACTTCTGTGAATAGTTGTAAACTATTTGGTGGTTCAAACGTCTTGGACAATCATGTTACAAATGAAATCCTACAAAGCCATGGAAGCCTACAACTTTTTCGTCTCGGGGTGGGTAAACACTCTTCAAATCAAGAAAACAGGAGGAAAAGTCGAGTCAAGTTTACGGCAGTATTACTATATTTTGAGCTTCGGCCAACAAATATTCCAGCTTACATTGTTTAACTTGAAATAATATACTTCTTTTCTGCATTTGGAGTAAGAGGATAAAATCTTTAAAAGATCTATTGTAGTTCAAGTGTACAGTTTAAAGATGTTTTATATAAAAACCTAGGTTTTAATGCTGCCACCTAATATCCATTTTTTGTTTCCAACTAGAAAAAGGAATAAGTCAATTTTTTGTCATGCAGGTTAATAGCAAATGCTCAGCCTTGCATCTGTATCAGTGATAGTATCATATATTTTTTCTCAAACCATTTTTTCATTGAGAGACAATTGTAAAGCTCAACAGTTTATTGTTCAGAAGTCACATAAGTTTTCACATTTTAGTCTTTGGTGATATTCTTGCATACTTAATGAGTGATGAAGCTTAACCCATTAGTGCTAGAATAGTTTTCATTCCCATTTCAGTAGATCTCTAAATGCTCTATGAAAATGATCCACCAATGCAGTGCGCTTGTCACATGGAGTTTTCATGATTACATATCAGAAAGTCAGTTGGCAAGGTACCTTCCAAGATTGTAAATTTCCGTCTAAGCAGTCCAAATAACACGTTCAACATGAATTATAACATTCGCAATGCCTATTGTCTGCTCAACATCCACTGGGTCGAGCTGAGATTTACCCTTTAGCTAACTGCTATGGCCGCCAGATGAGAAGAAAAGGCCTCCTCATTCCCCTCGTTTCGATTTTCCTCTTCTTCTTCTGTCGAAGTACTTGGCTGACTAAAGTCGATTTCAGCAACAAGAAGACTGCTTTCTACAAGCTTTCGACGTTTCTCTACCGCTTCGCGTTCTTGTCGTTCGACAACAAGTTGCTCTCGCTTCTTTGCCCTAACAGCTCTCTTTGCGTTCGCATCATGGTCTAATTTAGGGCGAACATTTTTCTTGCCAAGTTGCAATGTGGGCACCCAATCCACGTCGTGCTTATGCCAGTAAGCAGCTGGCTTCCCTGAAACAAAATGCTTTCCACATACCCTTTCGCTGTTAAGCACGTCTTTCTATTCAGGGTCTCCGCGACTGATCGCTTTTATCAATTTTTCTCTCCGCTCTGTAGTCAGTTCTTCTCCAAATTCTCCTTTGTTGGTTGCCACTGAGGGTATTCGATAAAATCTAATCCCTTTATCCAGGTCACTTCTACTTCCACATCCAAAAACAATGCAAAGAACCATTTTCAGGCTTACTTTCGCACTGTGACCTTTCTACTGAGCGCGTTTGTTTGGGCACCAACATGGTGGATAGCAACCGTCGACAAGACGGAGTTCACGTGGGTGAAAACCAAGAATATTTGATGAGTGTTTTCCTTTTAAGTTCCTTATCTTATTTTGTTTTTGCTGTTGTGGTTGTTATTGTAGAGTTGCGATGACGATAAAATCACAGAGCAGTTCAGGTTTATGTTTGTAACAACTGCGTTGCCACGAGGCACGACGGTGTTTTTTTGACTTGGTGATCACATGTCTATAGTAACGCGTGTCACGCCACAGTTGTTATCACTTTTTTTAAACTCTGACAGAGCTTATAGAATATATTGAGAGAAATGGGTGGATATTAGTAACCTTGAGATTTTAGTTTTCAAAATTATCGAAGACTTTTCACCATGGAAGAGAGAAGATATTAAAGTATCTAGGCCAAATATTGAAATTTATCTGATTGTCATTAGAGATAATGTTGCCATGGTAACGACGTAAGTAGAAAAAATTAACACCCAAAACACAATCTTCACTTTATCGTCAGCCGAAATGTTGAATATCTAGGGAGACAGCTTTGAGATGAATTAACTACGTTTCTTATAGTAACTCGCTCTCCGAAAGGAGGTTTATTCGTTAATACTTGGGTGCCGGTGGAGCCACCTTAACCTCCTGTACTAAATTTAACACTTTTACTTGCACAGCTTCCTTTTTTTCCTCAATAACCGGTTCGTTTCCGCGAACGGTGACAAACAATGTAAAATCAAAAGTTTAATTCAAAATCCTTCGCGAAAACTCGCACTAAATGTTACAGTGTTTGACGCAACGTCTAGCCAAAATTAGGAAAAACGAAAGATAAACTCGGTAGCCTCGTGGCACCGTTCGAAGATGCGGCCACCGCACATGCACAGAAACTTAGATGTCCCGTATGGGAACCCGGACAGCCGCGCGCGCGCGTTACGTTACAGTTGCTACCCATTACGTTACGTTGCGTAGGTTGTTACTACGAGATCACACCTTTATCGTTTGTTAATCGCTCAGGCTAGCGTTTTGGTGCTCAATAAAATATTTTTAAAAGCGACTATACAAGGTCACTAAACAAACAGACAAACTTTCCGTAACTACATGCGCTGAGGCTGCTGGTTGCCACCACTCCTGTAGTTGGCTTCAGTAATCGGAATAGCTATCATAGGTTGTGGTGGAAAAGGCTGCACTTGGATTGGTACGTGTCCGTTTCCCACTTGATGGCATTCATAGTATGGCTAAAAAAATTAGATTAAATTATCCAGTTGATTAATGAGAAAAAGAAGGAAAAGGGGCCGGAGGAAGAAGGGGAGGAGAATTGGGAAGGGAAGAATAAAAAGAGAAATGTGAGAAAAATAACTGTGGCAACAGAAGGAAGACCACTAGAGGTGGAGATTGAAAGGAATGGAGGGAAACAGCAAATCAGAGAGGCATACAGGGAAGTATGGGGAGAGGAGAAAAGCGAGGGAGGAATGGAGGGAGATGGAAGGGAGGGGAGAAAAGGGAGAAAAAAAGAGAATTAGAAATGCTGAGGGAAAGGAGGAAGGGAGGGGAGGGGAGAAAAGAAGGGATGAGGGGAATGGGAAAGAGAAGCCGTGAAAAAGCAAAAGATAACGAAGAGGAGAAGGAGTAAGGACGGAAGAAAGAGGAAATAGGAAAGGATTTCCGCATGCCTTCCTAGACTTCAGTGCCCTATTCGATAAATAGTTTTTTCTAGAGTAATGCAACATACCTGATTTTGCTGGGGCGATTGACGCCCAGCATCACTGCTCCGAGCCATCGCCACGGCGAGAATAATCTCAGCGATGGAAAATATAACAATCAAGGCATGTATGGCTATCATGGTATTTTCCTGGTCTTCAAACTTGATTTTTGCGTCTTTAGCCCAAAAGGAACGAAAACCTTCACCAGTTTTTTGACGATAACTGTCATATTTGTAACCCAATACAGATTTCAGAGCCCATGAATAGCTTTCAAGTACCACAGCACAAACCACAACAGAGGCAATACTAATTGTACTGAGCAAGTGTATCTGAAATCATGAAATCAGGGGAGATGGCAATTATTTTCTGAGCTTCAAATATATCTTATCAGTCAAAGTGCTGGACTTCAACCTTTAAGTCAGTGAATAACTGTTAAATGTCACGCAAAAGTAAGACGTTATTTCAATATTTTCTCTTCGCATAAATAATCTCATAACATTTCAGTCGGTAATTATTCTCACCAGAATCGAGGAGCGTCGGGTCCTGGTCGCCAGAATCAATCCCATAATGCCCGCTGGCAATACCTGTCCGACCAAGCAGTAAAATTTTAGGTTTAAGAAAGCATGTCAAACGGCAGAAAGTAGAGTTTGCAAAGTTTCCCTATACAAAACCATTACAAGCTTGTTCGCACAGGTGCAGGAAAGTTTTAAAACCCTAGGGAATATTGTTGTCGTGGATGTTCTTCATCCTCTTTGCCTAGACCCCTAAAATCAAATGAAATGGTTTGAAATGGAGAAACGTACGATCAGTAAATCTATTTTAATATACAAAACGTCACACAATTATACCCCAGAATATTTGAGATCCAATTTCATTAAAGAAACGGCCTTACTTTGTATTATTTGAGAAATAATAAGAGAATAGCAAGGTAGAAGTAAACATATCTCATTAGACGTTTTGTTGTGTAGTATCGCTGAGTATTTTTACGAGTTGCATAATTGTGCGGTATTTTGACGAGCCCGTAGGGCGGGTCAAACTACAAATAACGAGTAAAAATACTCAGCGATACTACACAAGAAAACGTCTAATAAGTTATTTGTTATCCAACACGCCAAACTGTTATTTCAGTGCGGGCGAATTTCGCGGATATTAATGTATGGGGAGTGCGTGACAGAAGTAGGCGAAGCGGAACGGAATTGGCGCGTTGTAGTGTTGCTGTTTCTATTTTCTTCATTAAATAAAGAAATTTCCTGGTCGTCAAGCTGTTTTTCTTCGTTCGATTCATCTAATGAACTTGGATCTATATTTGTCAGCCATTCTGACTCTTTGTCGTCGGAAATATGATTCAAATTGTCCGCCATTTGTTTGTTTTTTTTTTTCGTAACTACCATCCAATTCTTAGCTTGCGCGATGCGAGAAAACCTGTTTAACCGGTACTCTACAATAGACGAGTACAAATACCGCGTGATGTTTGTACTAGCGCTTCTACGTGTTAAAAATGATATTCTGAAATCAATCGATGATAAACAATGTGTTGTTCTCTTGCTGTTAGACCTATCAGCTGCCTACGACACTGTCGACCATAAGATCCTATTACATAGACTGCGTTCCAGGTTTGGTATAAAAGGTAAAGCACTTTTGTGGCTTCAGTCTTAGCTTACGGATCGTTCCCAATTTGTTCAGATTGATGGATTTACTTCCTCAACTCGACCGCTCAGATTTGGCGTGCCCCAAGGGTCCGTGTAGGGTCCGTTGCTGTATCTCTTGTACACGGCCCTCCTAGGTGACCTAATAAGATACCATAACATAGACTTCCATCTATATACTGATGACACTCAACTATACACCACCTTCAGTTGCGATGATAAGAATGACCTTACCACTACAATTTCGCAGAATGAAAGCTGTCTTGTTGATATCACCAACTGGATGACTACTAACAAACTGAAACTAAATACTGATAAAACCGAACTTCTTATTCTCCATTCTAAATTCAGACCGCCCCCACGGCTACCTTCTATTAAAATAGGAAATGATATCATCGCGCCTACAAATAAGGCGCGTAATGTCGGCGTCATCTTTGATAACACCGTAATGATGTCTTTCCATTTTAACAACATAGTTAAAGGGGCATTCCACCACCAAAGAAATATAGCTGATTCGTAAATGTATCAATGTCACAACAGCTAAAGTTCTTTTACACGCATTTGTAAATTCGAAGCTGGATCTATGCAACTCATTTTGGTATGGTCTTCCCAAGTATGAAATTAACAAACTGCAATGTGTCCAAAATCGTGCAGCATGTGTGATTGCTTGCTTAAGTAAGTTTGATCACATAAGCGATACTCTAAAGGAGCTGCACTGGCTGCCGGTGGAGCAAAGAATAATCTTTAAGATTAAATTTATTTGTTTTAAGATACTCAACAATTTAGCTCCTGATTATTTGGATGACCTAATTCATGTTTATGAAACTACAAGGTACCTTCGCTCATCTTCAGACAAGTGGCGTCTTATCATCAAACCCTATAACTTAAAGACATATGGTTTAAGGGCTTTCTCAGTAATTGCCCCTATACTTTGGAGCGATTTACCTATTGACATTAGATCAATCGACGATGTAAACAAGTTCAAATCTAGATTGAAGACCTTTCTTTTAAAGAAAGTTTATGAACTATCCTAGGTTCTCCATTTTGTAATTTTTTTATTATGTATATATCTATAGGTATACGATTTGAGTCCTTTTTAAAGCATTGTGAAGCGCTTAGCACTGAAAAGGATAGGCGCTATATAAATATTTCTGGCATGATTTAGACGATACCACAAAGGTTGGGTCGTTTGAGGTAACCGTCTCGGTTCTCCCTGATCCTAGCATCAGCACTGCACTGATGAGGCCCAGAAGGCCCAAACAGTACTGTCTGCAGTTAAATATTTTATTATATTATTATTATATTATACTCGTCTATGGCGTTATTTGTACTCGTGTAGGTGTAGTTGGATAATCAAACATAGTATTAGATGGACTTAAGTGCTAATGTATATATTTATAACTACTAAAGGAGGTTCACTGTGGGTTAATAAAGCTGACTCTGTCTCCTACATGGCTGGTCACGCCACTCAATTCTGAGCCAATCATAAGCGTTGTATCAGAAAACACATTGCAATTGTATCTATGGATTGGGTTCAGCACATCAGAATTACGTCGCGGCTTTCTTCTGGATTGTTGAAACGTAACTCAGCCCAGCCTAAACTGATCCAAATGCTGCTCTCCCATCGAGCATAAGAACGGGAATATAATTTTGTTTCGGCGCGATAAGGCAGTATGACGACTTGATTTCAAACGGCTTGGCCGTGTTGTCAAAAACTAATTTACATTCCTTGATTCCTGTTATGGTTCATATCTTCGATATAAATTGTTTTCATGACATGTCATATTAAATAAAACACATGAGAGAAATTTAATTTTTGACTCAGAAAAATGCAGATTTCAGGTAACACAATACTAGAGAAAGACAAATCAGTGTACAAAAGGTTACGAACTGAATTAAATATACTGTTTGAAAATTCTACCGTGCTATATATAGTCAAGCCATATCAGTTCAAAGTCCTTAGCGGAAGTCGATCATAAGGCGTTTGAAAACAGCTGCATTATTATGCTAATCGTTAATAGCAAGGTGTTTTGTGGCTTAGCAGAAGTCACGTTCTTGAAAGGAGATTATCCTTCTAGAAAGAAATACGACCTAAACGGCCCATTTGTAGTGTAGACTAGGAACAATCGACCAACGACTTGATGTACGGTATCACGACCTAAGAGCTTAAGTTAATCCTCTTTAACATTGTGCAAATCCCTGAGCCTAGTTCGTGCAGCCGTTCACGATTTCGACTTTTCATATGACCCAACCACCGTTTACGAATCACAGATTTCGTGTAATCATCGCAGTTTGGATTGATCCCTTAGTTTCGCGGCCATAATGATAGTCGTATTCGGTCAATAAACACCATACCTAGTTACATTATTCGTTAGCTCAAAAGCTAAATATTGAGCCCCCTTCTCAAACTACGTTTCTTGACGAATGACAGCTGTGAGGGTTGAGTGATATTTGGTCTCAGTGGTCGTATTATTGAAACGAATAGAAGCACTAGCGAAAAACCGTTCAACGCCTTCCCCATGAACCTCTAATATCTTCTATTTTAACGGTCGAAATCAGAAGCATTGGCAATGAAACAGCTGTAGTTCTACGTCTTTAAGTGTATACTTACGAGAGCTGCGATCCAACATGGCATGAACAAAAAGCTGAGGTATGTGTAGCGTACTTCATAATAGTCCACGATGCCGAATGCGAAAAAGATAACTGCCATTGCTAGTTGAAGAATCGAAATGATTTTCAATTCTCGCCGGCTGAACGCCATGTCGAGTGGAATATTTCCGCGATGTTTTATCTAAAATATTTACCTGTTAGCTTTTGAAACCGACAGAACACAATAACTCGTTCCCAGTCTCATCGCAATTTCCTCGCTTGTCAGGGCCAGTCATAGCTTTGAGAGCGACAAACAATCGTTCACACGAAGAAATGTCGACATGTATGATTTGCAAGGCTTTTCCCCTGATTTCTTAATAGGCGACTTAAGCTGTCAATTTGACGGTCAAATAGGTTGATATTAGTGATTAAAAGGCCTTCTGCTTGACAGGGAAACATTTAAGTCAGGGATTTTAATGAGAGCCCTGCAGGTGTTTATGGCTCTTAATTAAGGTTTTTCATTGGGGAGGCGCTGGGGGAAGGTGTCTTGGGTAGAATTGGTGTTAGAAAATGAACAATACACGTAATAAGTAACCTTATTATCGAACTGAGCTTCGTAGAGTAGAAATAACGCAATACTACACAACGAAACGTCATATAAGATAGATTTGTTTTATTTTATTTTGCTAAGTTTTCCGACTTCTCTGTTTAAGAGATGATATTTAAGAGGGTATATTCGATAGATTACAGTCCGTCAGATATTTTCTCTTGCACGATTTGTCTCAACGCGTCAAATGATCCAATATGGATTTGTTAGAATCGAGGAATGTCCTGTGGAAAGCAGTGGATGCAGGAGAAATTTTATGAAACATTTATGGCAATTTAGGACTGCCTAGCAGAGCGACTGACTGTCTAACTTAAAAATTGAATGCGACATGAATGTATTATGGTTCAAAAACTGACTGACGACAAGTGACAGCTGACGACTGACGACTGGCAACTGACAACTGACAATTGACGACTGACGACTGACGACTGGCAACTGACAACTGACAATTGACGACTGACGACTAACGACTGAAGACTGGCAACTGACAACTGACAATTGAAAACTGACGACTGACGACTGATGACTGGCGACTGACGACTGGCGACTAATGACTGGCGACTGAAAACTGACAACTGACAACTGACAATTGACGACTGACGACTGACGACTGACGACTGACGACTGACGACTGACAACTGAGGACTGACGACTGACAACTGACGACTGACGACTGACAACTGACAACTGACAATTGACGACTGACGACTGGCGAATGACGAATGACGACTGATGACTGACGACTGACGACTGGCGACCGGCTAACGACGCCCGACAACTGACTACTGACTGACCGACTGGACTGATGGCTGACTGACGACCGACCGACCGACCAATCGGCTGACCGAACTACCAACTTACCCATCGATAGACTGCCTGACTGACTAACCGACTATCAGACTAAGCGACTGACTGACTGATTGACTAACTGATTAACTGACTCACTGATTGAGTGACTGATTGCCTGACTGAACGACTGACCGACTAATTGACTGACTGACCGACCGACTGACTGAGTAAGTAACTGACTGAATGACTGATCATGACCGGCCGATTAACTGACCAACTGACTAACTGACTGACTGACAAACCAACTGGCTAACTGACTGAATGACTGACCAACTGGCAGATTAACTAACTGACTGACTGACCAATTGAATGACTAACTGACCTCAATGCCCAATTTTATCCTAGGTAACACAACACATCTAATTAGCCTGCGGCGACTGACGCCCAGCATCACTCCTCCGAGCAACTGCCACAGTGAGAATGATCTCCGAGATTGTAAATATCATAGTTACAGCACGTGAGACAATTCTACCTAAAGTATGACTATCGCAGTGATTTTCTGAGCTTTGAGATTAGTAATAACTATCGAGACTGGGGAGAAATGGGGAGCAGAGAATGCTCCCCATTTAGAAATGGGGAGCAGAGAATGGTGGAAAAACGTAGACTTGATATCTCAACGCCGGCGGTCCACAAACGTTTCGCTGGATAGAGAGATCGCTCAAGATTTGAACGAGTATTTCGGCGACCTGTGTACGGATGGCGATTACGTTGAGCCCGCGTTACTTGAAATTGGTCCTGAGGTGAAAGTCCCGGAAATTAGTGAACGATATGTATGGAACTCACTGAGTACTCTAAAGAAGACTGCAACTGGTCCTGACCAAATTCCGTATTGGGTGTGGAAAGACCATGCGGAGATCCTCACTCCAATCATTACTAAGCTATGGAATTTGTCTCTCGCTACGCACCAATGGCCTAGATCGTGGAAAAGGGCAAGTATAAACCCACTGCCAAAAGTTGATGTTCCAGTGGCAAGAGGGGACTTCCGGGGGATCAACGTAACCCCTGTAATAGCAAGAGCCCTGGAAAAGGCAGTCTATAAGATTCACGCCCAAAGGCCGGTAGAAGAACAGTTGTTGAATAGTCAATTCGCGTATAGAGAAGGAGGGAGCTGCACAGATGCTCTGCTACTTATACAGAATAAGATCTGCAAGTTTCTTGATGATCCCAAGTGCAAGGCAGTGCGGATGTTCGCGATGGATTTCAGTAAGGCCTTTGACTCTGTGAGCCATCAACTCCTTGCTGAGAAACTTAAGAGTCTACCACTTAACCCGTATATCATAAACTGGTGGTTAGGTTTTTTGCGAGATAGAAAACAAAGAGTTATTTTCGGGAATCATGTCTGTAATTGGAAAACAGTTAACAAGGGCACAACCCAGGGTAGTGTTTCAGGACCTTATTTGTTCAATATATTTCTTAACGATCTGGAAATTAAATTAGGGAACGAGACACTTGGTTTCAAATACGCTGATGACTGTACGATTATTGCTCCGGTATATTATTATAAAGATCACTCTGTAGACTTAATAAATAAGTTTTTACAGTGGGCAAGCCAAAATAGAATGAATTCAAATTCTACTAAATGTAAAGAGCTTATTATGTATAAAAAAGGTCACACTGCCGAGGCCTACAAAAGTATTTTTGGCATACCTCAGACTAGTACAATAACCATTCTTGGTCTCACGTTTCAGCCGAACTGCAAATTCAGTACTCACCTAAAAGAAAAGTTAGGTAAAGCTAATAAAGGGTTATACGTTATCAGATGCCTCCGCAAGGAAGGATGTAGCCAAGCAGAAGTAGATGTTTTATTTAATTCCATTGTCCTACCTAATATCACTTATGCTCTATCTGTGCATGGGGCCTCTGAGTCAGAGCTAACTATACCCCAGCAGTTTTTAGATCGTTGTTTTAAACGTAAATACATATCTAAGAAATTAGTGATAGGTGACTTACTTAAAACGCAAGATCACAAAATTTGTCGCAAGGTTTCAACTATCCTGAGCCATCCTCTTAGAGCCTACTTCCCTGAGACCAAGATCACGAGGTATAATTTGAGAAATAAATCCCCTGTCATGCCCGCTATTCGCACAAACCGTTTTAAGAATACATTTTTTAATAGAATTGTTTTTAAGTATAATGTAGCTTTGTGAAAGTGTATTTCCTGTATTAGATGTAACATAAGATATGTAATTTTATCTTTTGAACAATAAAGACACACAGACACACAGACACACAGACCCAAAGACAATATATAGCCCAGAGCTAATCAGTAAACCACAACAGAGGCGATACTGATTGACTTGAGTCAATCTATCTGCAGTCAGGAATTCAGAAGAGAAAACAGTCAACTAATGACCTTAAAACATATCTTAATCCAAAGTCAGTTTAAGGGCTGGATCAAGTTACCTCCGCGTAAGTGAACGATTCGTAAATGTCATACAGAAGCGAATAAAATGTTACTTTCTCTTCGGATAAATAGTCTCATAACATATCAGTTCGTCATTATTCTTACCAGAATCGGGAAGAGTCTGGATTTGATCGCCAGAGTCAATTCTACAATGCCCACTGGTCATACCTATTCAAGCAAGAAATAACATTTAGGTTTTAAAAAATCATATCAAATAGCCGAACATCTTTGCCAAGAACTTCTGACTTCTTCTGTTTTATCTGCTAAAAGTATTACTGATAGGTAATTAAAAACAGCATTAGATTCAGCAGTCTTATGCACTTACAAGATCTACAACCGCAATCCAACATAGCATGAACAAGAAGCTGCAAGGTAAACGTAGCTTACATCGAAATGGTCCAAGTAGCCGAGTGGAAAAAGGATAACTGTTATTACCAGCCGAAAAATTGAAGGTGATCTTCGATCCTCACCGACTGAAGGCCATTGTTAGATAAATAGTTTGTGACGCTAAAGCCGTTCTAAGTATCACGGATTTTAATTTGCCTACCTTATTTTCGAAGTCAACATAATATTTATATAGTCGGTCTATAAAAACCATATTGAAATGGTAAATTGGCCACCGTTACGATTATAAAATTAAGACATCAAAGTTTCAATTGAAGGCAACGGTTTATGCACTAGTGTGTATTACAAACCTACAGACTCGCATAATTACTTGTTGTATTCGTCTTCGCATCCATGTCACGTTAAGAATTCCATTCCTTTTTCTCAGTTTCTAAGACTTCGTCGTTTATGTAGTAATGACTTTGATTTCCACCAAAAATCAGAGTCAATGTGCCAGTTTTTCGATAAACGTGGTTACCCTGATTCTGTCGTTCAAGCGGGTTACCACCGCGCCCAACTTATTAGGGACCTTAAGCAGTCAGGACGGCAACGCCAAGGAAGACTTCGATTAAAAAATGAATTTCTACTCTTAGTTAGAATTTTAAATACGGCTGCAGGAGCTTACTGTCTTATACGACGCCACAGCTCAACTTCAGCATGACGTATAAAAGCAGCGTTGAGTTCCAAATGAAAATTGAAATAATTTGCCGTCGCGGTTTCGGTTCGCAGACGACACAAATTTTGGCGATTTCACGTTGTTGTTTTGCATAGGACGGCTAAGAAATGTACAAAGTTTCAAAATGCACGTGCTGGGCTATTGTTCTGCCAATTAGATCTCTTGTTTTTCCACGTCCTCGTTGCCGTCGCCGTCGTGGTTGCTTAAGGTCCCTATTGATCGACATTCAGCACTACAAACGTCACAAAAGAAAGATTCCGAGCGCATTCCATTCACTCTCACGTTTCACTCTCACAACCACTCAGTTAAATCCATCCTTCTTAAAAACTTTAAATTACTTCAAAACGATTCAGAGACAGGCACTATCTTTTCGCAGCCTCCGCTCATTTCTTTCAACCGCGACAAAAACATAGGCAATATTTTGGTCAGAAGTTCTTTTCAGACTAATGACCAACCAGGCACTTTTAAATGCGCTCGTGCACGATGCAAAACGTGTCCTTTCATAAACAACACAGAGAAAATATCGGGACCCAAACGATCCATTAAGATCACCAATCACTTCACGTGCACCTCTGCCAATGTAATCTATTGCATAACTTGCACTTATTGCAAAAAGATTTACAAAACAGGCGAAACAGGCAGAAGACTAGGTGACCGATTCCGAGAACACCTTCGCGACGTGGTGAGGAATGACAAGGACACATCGAAACCAGTCGCTAGACATTTCAATTTACCTAATCATTCGAAGCAACATATAGCAATCTGCAGTCTTTCCTTACACTTAGGTAGCATGGAAAGCCGTAAAACTCTTGAGCAAAAGCTCATCTTTCAAACCAGCGGTCTAAATCCCACAGGTATCAATGAACGCTTTCATTACACTAATTTATTCGTGTTTTTCTTGTTGCCATGTTCCCACCAATAACGTAGCCCCATTTTCTGCCTTTGAAAGCACACACAACCCACAATTCCTCTATTCGCTCCGACGAAGGGCTAACGCTCGAAACGTCAGCTTTTATAATCGTAACGGTGGCCAATTTACCATTTCAACTTTGTTGATATATTCAAATTATTTCGTTACCCCCACCGACGCAACCCCAAACAGTTTCTTTAGAAACTATCAGCCTTTATAAACGCCATACTTGACTAGTTGCACTGATCGTCAGCTCATAAGGTAAACATTGAATTGAGCATCATTATCAAAATGCATCTTCTGACGAAAGGTAGGAGCGAGAGTTGTGGGAAATTCTGTTAAATGAATGGAGGCATCCACAAAAAGGAACTTTACAACTTCGCGTTGGATCTCGAGTCTCCTCTATTTCGACTGTTGCATTTGAGAAGAGCATATGGAATACAATACTGGAGTTTAGATGTTTTGTATACTTAAAAGAGCTGCGAACCAGCAGGACATAAACGAAGAGCTGACGTATGCGTTGCTTGCGGAACGGTCCAGCAAACCGAGTACGATAAAGATAGCTGCCATTACCAGCTGAATAATGGAAATTATTTTCAATTCTCGGCAGCTGAATGCCATGTTTAGTTGGATATTTCCGCGAATTTTAAGCCAAAATTATACCTTCGAAGATCAAAACTCTGGAGAAATCAAAGTGTGTGGAACTCAATATATGTGCAAGTCTGTTCCTAAGGAAATCTTAACCTCAGTTCCTTAGCTTCGGTTCCTTAACCCTAGAGGGCATCTTAATTTATTAAGTTAGTTCGATCCATGTTCGCGCGCTCTGAATAGTTTGAGTCGCGACCGTTTTTCGTAACGAGGGGCAACATTTTAAACGCTGTATTTACATTGACATGTTTGACGAGCGGCCGCGGCCGGCAGAAAGTTCCGTGAGAAAATTAAACCGCCCATGAGTAATGAGCCTTTCTGCGTTCTATTCAACAGACCTGTAGCTAGTGTTCTCTCCCCCCCTCCCCCCTTAGTGTTCTCTCCCCTCCCTCCCCCCCTATTTAATCATCAAAAAATTAAAGTCAACCAAGAGGGCCTCAAAAGGGTGATGGCTTTTAACAATCAAAATACAACAACTAAACAGACAGTAATAGAATGACTGTTCTATGCGTTTCTATGTACAGTCGAACCTGTTTTAAGCGGTCTTCCATAAGGAGTGAGCGAGAGTTGTTCTAGTGACGATTGCTAAAGGCCGGGTCATCAAAAGAGTAAAAATAAGCTCAGGAATACATTAATTACATACTTTTGACACTCCTCTAAGCTTCCACAACGATCTTCTACTCTCAATATTTAATGAATTTTTTCATTTAAGTTTCTTATCTTATGAAAACAAAAGTTTTGTTTTGCTGTTGTAGTTGTCATTATTACTTTTACTAAAATATGTCAGAGCTTATCGAATATATTTAGAAAAATGGACAAATATCGGCAACCTCCAGTTTATAGTTTTCAAAGTCATCGAAGACTTTTCACCGTGGGAAATTAAAGATATTAAAGTATCTAGGCCAAAGATTGGAATACAGCTGACTGTCATTAGAGACAATGTTGCCATAGTAATGACGTAAGTATAAAAAATCAACACCCAAAACAGAATCCTTGTTGTACCATAAGCCGAACTGCTAAATATCTGGAGAGAAAAGTTGAAATGAATTAACTCTGTTTCTCTTCGTAACTCGCCCTCTGAAGGGAGGTTTTTGTCGTTGATACTTGAGGGAGCTACCTTGATCTCCTGTACTAAATCTAAAACTCTAACTTGCACAGCTTCCTTTTTTTTTCGTCAACAACATGTTGGTTTCCGCGAACGGTGACCAACCATGTAAAATCAAAGGCTTAATCCAAATCTTTTTAGAAAACAGTCACTAAATGTTAAAGTGTTTGACGCAACGTTAATCCAAATTTGGGAAAAACGAACGATGCCTCATGGCAACGTTCGAAGATGCTGCCACTGTGCATGCACGAGAACTTAGATGTCCAGTATGGTAACCCAGGCGACATGCATGTGTCAAGTAGCCGCAACAATGTTATTTGCTACTCCATTTCTCTACATGATGGTTTCTGAAGCCCTGTTAGGATACAACCTATTCGCGTTACATTTCAGTTGCTTTCCGGTACATTATGTTACGTTGCGTAAGTTGTTACCATGAGATCGCAGCTTTATCGTTGATTAATCGCCCAGGCTAAAGTTAAAGTGCTTAACATAATATTTTTATAAGCGATTATACACGGTCACTGAGCAAGCAGACAAACTTTCCGTAACTACATGCGCTGAGGCTGCTGGATGCCACCACTCCTATGGTTGGCTCCAGTGATCGGAATTGCCACCATAGCCTGTTGTGGAAAAGGCTGCATTTGGATCGGTACTTGTCCGTTTCCTATTTGATGATATTCATAGTATGACTAAAAAATAAAATAAAACATCCAATTGATTAATGAGAAAGAGAAGGTAAAGCGGCCGGAGGGAGAAGGGAAGGAAAATTGGATTGGAGAAAAGGAGAAAGGAACGAGGGAAGGGGATGAAGGAAAAAGAAGAAAAGAGGAATGAACGGGAGAAACATGGGAAGGAAAGAGAGATATGGAGAGAGAAAAAAGAGAGAAAAAGAGTGAGAAATGGAAGGGAGATATAGGAATAAACTGAGGGATAAAGAAGGAAGGGGGTAAAAGAGAGAAATTGATGCTAAGAGAAAGGAAGAGAAGAATAGGGTAAGAAATGGAAAAAAAGGAAAGACGAAAGGGATAGAAGGAGAAAGAAACGAAGGAAGGGAGGATTGAAGAAGCAGGGAAGGAGAGGAAGAATTAATGGATGCAAGAAAAAAAAGGAATAATGAAAGGAGAAATCTGAGAAGAAAAACTGTGGGAATGGAGGAAAAGCGAATAGAGGTGGAGGATGAAATAAACGGAGGGAGACAGGAAATAAGGGAGGTATACAGGGAGGTATGGGAGGAGGAGAAAAGGGAGAGAGGAATGGAGGGAGATGAAAGGGGGGGAGAAGAACGAGAAAAAAGAGAGTTAGCAATACAGAACGAAAGGGAGGAGGGAAGGGGAGGGAAGAAAAGAAGGAATGGAGGGAATGGAGGGAGAAAAAAGGAAGCAAAAGAGGAATAAATGGAAGAGAGAAATAGGAAGAAACTAAAGGACAAAGAAGGAAGGGAAAAAGAGGATAATTGAGGCTGAAAGAAAGGGAGGGAAGAATAGGAGGAGAAATGGAAAGAAGGAGGAAAGACAGAGGGAGAGAAGGAGAAAGAAACAAAGGAAGTGGAGGAGAGAAAGAATTAAAGTGAGCAAGAAAGAACTGAGAAAGAACAAAAGGAGAAATGTGAGAAGAAAAACTGCGGGAATGGAGGGAAGACGAAAAGAGGTGGAGATTGAAAGGAACGGAGCGAGACAGGAAGTAAGGAGGGTCTTTATGGAGCTATGGAAGGAGGAGAAAAGGGAGGGAGGAATGGAGGGAGATGGAAGGGAGGGGAGAAAAGAGAGGGAAAAGGTGAGTTAGGAATGCAAAGCGAAAGGGAGGAAGGAAGGGGAGGAGAGAAAAGAAGGGATGGAGAGAATGAGAAAGGGAGAGAAGGTGAGACGAAGGAAGGTGAAGGAAGTCGTGCAAAAGCAAAATACAACAAAGAGGAGAAGGAGTAAGGACGGAAGAAAGAAGAAATGAGATAGGATTTCCGCATGCCTTTCTAGACTTCAATGCCATATTCGATAAATGATTTTTTCCCAAGTAACGCAACATACCTGATTTTCCTGCGGTGACTGACGCCCACCATCACTGATCCGAGCCATCGCCACGGCGAGAATGATCTCAGCGATGGCAAATATGACAATCAAGACATGAATGGCTATCATAGTATTCTCTTGGTCTTCAAACTTGATTTTTGCGTTTCTTTGACGATAACCAAAATATTTGAACGATAATATATCTCTCAAAGCCCATGAATAGCTTTCAAGTACCACTGCACAAACCACAACAGAAGCAATACTAATTGTACTGAGCCAGTTTATCTGAAATAGTAAAATTAGAGATAGCAATTATTTTCTGAGCTTCAAATATACCTTACCCGTTGGACATTATCTTACCAGTACTGGAAATTAACCTGTTAGTCAGCGAATACTTGTTTAATGTCACGCAAAAGTAAGACGTTATTTTAATATTTTCTCTTCACATTAATAATCTCATAAATTTCAGTCGGTAATCATTCTCACCAGAATCAAGGAGCGTCTGGTCCTGGTCGCCACAATCAATCCCATAATGCCTGCTGGCAATACCTGTCCGAGCAAGCAATAAAATTGTAGGTTTTAGAAATCATGTCAACCAGCAAAAGGGGTAGAGTTTGCAAATTTTACCTTTACAAAGCCATTACAAGCTTGTTCGTACAGGTGCAAGCAAGTTTTAAAACCCTCATGAATATTGCTGCAGTGGATGTTCTTCATGCTCTTTACCTAGACTTTGAAATCAGGTGAAATGGTTTGGGATGGAGAAACCTGAACCATGAACGTGTTATCAGTAAACCTATTTTGATGTACAAAACGTCATATAATTATGCCCCAGAATATTTTAAGATTCAATTTGGGTATCAACATTTCCAGTGATTTGACCTGGAATATTCAAATTAATGAAATTCTTAAGAAGGCATCTAACTGAGAGACTACATTATTTTGTTGCAACTTAAGAGAGCTACGGTTACTCGCACTGATTTAGGGCTCTTCTACTCTAGTTGTATTAGATCAATTTTGGACTATGTAGTTCCGGCCTTTCATTTCAGTTTGGCTAAATATTCAATGCAAGAGCTGGAATGTATACAGACCCGGAGAGCGATGTCCATTATCTGCCTCGGTGTTAGCAATAATGAGGCTCTTGTTATTATGAATTTGAAGAAATTGGCAATCCACCACGGCGAAATATGTGAGACACTTTTTCACATAATCGAAAATGACAAACAAGTTATTACCTGCACCACACGAATCTACTTATTTATCAAGGTGTCCGCGACCTTTTAACATGCCGCGTGTTAAACCCGACCGTTTTAAGAATATCTTTAATTGTTATCTGTTTTTGCCCTAGATGGGTTAGAGTTTTCCAATTTCGTCTTTCGATAACCTTTTTAGCGTCCTGTTTGCCTTTTTATTCTTTTAATTAAAATAGATCAGTTAATGATTTTGATCTATTCAGCTTTTAAACTGCCATGTATTTATGAATTAATAATAAACTTCAAACTAATTAGAATGTTTAAGATCCAATTTCATCAAAGAAACGGCCTTTCTTTGTGTTTCTTGAGAAATACTGAGAGAATAGCCAGGTAGAAGTAAAACATGGTATTGGGTAGACTTAAGTGTTAATGTATATATTTACAGTTACTAAAGGAGGTTCACTGTGGATAAGCTAACTCTGTCTCCTCCATGGCTGGTCACGCCACTCAATTCGAAGCCAATCATAAGCGTTGCATCAGAAAACACGGTAATAATCTATGCACTGGATTCGGCACATCAGAATTACGTCGCGGCTTTCTTATGGATTGTTGCAACTCAGCCTAGCTTAAAATGTTGTTCTCCTACCGAGAGCATAAGAATACAAGGGTATAAGAACGGGAGTACAACTTAGTTTCGGCGTGATACGGCAGTAGGATGACTTGATTTCAAACGGCTTGCCCGCGTTGTGAAAAACTAATTAGGGAGTTTGAAAAACGACGACGGCGACGGCGTGGACAACTTCGGTTAAAAAAATAAACTTATATTTCATCTAGAGTCCAACGATACTCTAAAGTCATTTACATTGTTTCTCATTCTCGAACTATCTCGAAACTAAATATGGAACTGTCAGCGTTAAAACTAGAAATAGAAATGAGTGTAAAACAATAGCCATCGACTTTCACGTTCTATAGACAACCCAAAGTTTGGTTATTTCACGTTGTTGTTTTCGCAGAGGACGCAACGAAACCGATAAGGTGTTTGAAAGCAGCTGCAAAATTATGCTAATCGTTTAGTAAGGTGTTTTATAGCCTTGCAGAAGTCACGTTCTGAAAACGAAATTTTCCTTCCAGACAGGAATACGACCTAAACTGCCCATTTGAAGCGTAGACTAGGAACAATATTAATCGACCAAGGATGTACGGTATCACGACTTGTGTTTATTGCCAAAGCTTCTGCTTTCGACCGTGAAAACAGAAGATATTCGAGGTTCATGGCGAAGACGTGGAACAGTTTTTCGCTAGTGCTTCTATTCGTTTCAATAATACGACCACTGAGACCAAATATCACTCAACCCTCACAGCTGTCATTCGTCGAGAAACTTAGTTTGAGAATGGCGCTCAATATTTGGCTTAAGAGCTGACCAATAATGCCAACCAGGTATGGTGTTTACTGACCGAAAACAATATTATGGCCGCGAAACTAAGGGATCAATCCAAACTACGATAAATACACGAAATCTGTGATTCGTAAACGGTGGTTGGGTCATATGAAAAGTCGAAATCGAGAACGGCTGTAGAGCTAGGCTGGGATATGTACAATAGGCAGTTCTACTTCTTCAAGTGTACTTACGAGAGCTGCGATCCAACATGGCATGAACAAAAAGCTTAGGAAAACGTAGCGTACTTCAAAATGGTCCACGATGCCGAATGCAAAAAAGATAACTGCCATTGCTAGTTGAATAATCGACATGATTTTCAATTCTCGCCGGCTAAACGCCATTTCGAGTGAAATATTTCCGCGACGTTTAATCTAAAATATTTATAAGATAACTTTTGAAACAGATGGAACACAGTTACTCGTTCTCAGACTCATTGCAATTTGTTCGCTTGTCAGGGCCAATCTGGTTTCTGGATAAATGTGATAATTTAACTACCGTAACAGCGAGCTGACAAAGAGTCATCCAGAAACAATCGCTCGTGTGAATAAACTTCAACAAGTATGATTTGTAAGTCTTCCCTCCCTTTTTTTCTTAAAACGTGACGGCTTTTTGAACTGTCAATTTTAAGGTGAAATCGGTTGATATTAGCGATTATAAAAGGCCTTCTGCCTGACGGGGATACATACATGTTAGTCAGGAGAAGAATTTTCATGAGGGCCCTCCAAGCGTTTATGGTTTTAATTTAAGGTTTTTCATTTGGGAAAGGGCGGGGGGGGGGGGAGGGGGAAGCGAGGACAGAAGTCTCACCAAACCTTGTTTTGTGCAGAATCAGTGTTAGAAATTGAAAAATACACGCAATAAGTAGCCTTATTCTATTTTGTTTTGCTATGGAGTTGAAATGAATGAGTTTTAAATGAATGAGGAGAGCATTCTACTCAACCATGTCTCCCCCTTCCCCTCCCCCCTCGAATAAGTCTCCCGTCTGATGAACTCTTTCCCTCCCCTCCCCCCCCCCCCCCACTGGGGATAATTGAAGCGTTTACAGTAGTTATTCATTTGTAGTGAACACCGGGGGAGCGCGGAATGGCCACCACTGGTTGGGCTGCAACTGAGGTCGCTTGCTATTGCAATTGGATCGGCACCTGACCAGCTTCAAGTCGGTCATAAGAAACGCTTACCTGTTTAATTACCTTGGTATATTGAATAAATTACACTCCATCAGATATTTTCTCTTGCATGATTTGTCTAAACGCGCCACAGTATCCAATATGGATTTGTTAGAATCGAGGAATATCCTGTAATATAGTTGAAGCTACTGAGCAATCAGAGTTTTCCGACTTGGCTGTTTAATGGATGGTCGATAATTGTAAAACTCGAGAATTCATATGATGGTAAATTTTATGAATGCACTTATAGTTGTGGAACCGAGGTTATACCTCGTGAAAAGCAATGGATGCCAGAGAAATTTTAGAAAACATTTACGGCAATTTAGGACTGCCTAGCAGAGTGACTAACTGTCTGACTTAAAAACTGAATGCGACTCGATTTTCTTATGTTCCACTAACTGACGGACGACAACTGACACCTGGCGATAAAGCTAGCTGCCATTACCAGCCGAATAATCGAAATTATTTTCAATTCACGGCAGCCGGAAAGCCATATTTAATTGGATATTTCCATGACTTTTAAGCCAAAATTATACCTTCTAAGATCAAAATTCTCGAGAAATCAAGTTGTGTGGAACTTAATATATTTACAAGTCTGTTGCTAAGGGAATTTTAACTTCAGTTCGTTAGCCTCGGTTCATCGACCCTAGAGGGCATCTTAATCTATTCAGTTTTATAACATAACCAAAGTAAAGCGCGCGCTCAGATTGGTCAATTTAGCGTCCCCCATTTGCCCATGGGTGTACGCTGCTGACTATTTTTCCGCAGGCGCTTCTGTTTTCTGGTCACGTAATATTTGTTAATTAAAAAGAACTCTTTAGCCACAATGTATCAATGTGATGTTATAAAACAAATGGTAAACACCACAGCGTACACTATTGAGTTATGTATGCACGCGGGACGTTTGCTAAGCACGAAACCTGTTTTAATAAGCGGTCACCAATAAGGAGTGAGCGAGCGTTGTTCTATTGACGATTACTACAGGTCTGGTCATCAAAAGAAAAAAAGTAAGCTGTGGTACACGTTAAGGAAATACTTCTGTCACCCCTGTAAGCTCTCACAGCGTTCTTTTACTCTCGATATATAATAAGTGTTTTCCTTTTTAGTTCCTTATCTTATTTTGTTTTTGCTGTTGTGGTTGTTATTGTAGAGTTGCGATGACGATAAAATCACAGAGCTACGGGTTAAAACTACATCAGAACTCTATTAATTGTGCAGTTCAGGTTTATGTCATAACTGCGTTGCCACGAGGCACGACGGTGTTCTTTTTTTACTTGGCGATCACATGTCTATAGTCACGCGTGTCACGCCACAGTTGTTATCACTTTTGTTAAAATCTGTCAGAGCTTATCGAATATATTTAGGAAAATGGGCGGATATCAGTAACCTTGAGTTTTTAGTTTTCAAAATTATCGAAGACTTTTCACCATGGGAAAGAGAAGATATTAAATTATCTAGGCCAAATATTGGAATTTATTATCAAACTACACTTAGACGAGTACAAATAACGCCATAGACGAGTACAGATATCACGCGGTATTTGTATTCGTCTTCTGTAGAGTACCGGTTAAACAGGTTTTCTCGCATCGCGCAAGCGAAGATTTGGATTGTAGTTACGAAAAAAAAAAGTGGCGGACAATTTGAATCATATTTCCGACGAAGAAGAGTCAGAATGGCTGGCAAATATAGATCCAAGTTTATAGATCCAAGAAAAACAGCTTGACGACCAGAAAATTTCTTCATTTAATGAAGAAAATAGAAACAGCAACACAACGCGCCAATTCCGTTCCGCTTCGCATACTTCTGTCACGCACTCCTCGTAAATAAATATCCGCGAAATTCGCCCGCACTGAAATAACAGTTTGGCGTGTTGGATAATAAATAACTTATTAGACGTTTTGTTGTGTAGTATCGCTGAGTATTTTAACTCGTTATTTGTATTTTGACTCGGCCTACGGGCTCGTCAAAATACGGCACAACTCGTAAAAATACTCAGCGATACTACACAACAAAACGTCTAATTAACAATTATTCCACGAGCGCGCGTTGGATATGAGATGATAGATAGCCAACGAGGCGCGTAGCGCAGAGTTGGCTATAATCACCTTACATCCAACAAGCGCGAGTGGAATAATTGTTTTATTAAAAACGTTGAATCAAATTATTAAATTTTATTAAATTTTTAGCTCCCTTTTAATTTTAAGCTGACACGTACGCTTACCATATTTGTAGATTATGGTATATTGGCTCATGTATGGCTAAGCCAATAAAAAGTCTTGAATTGCATTATCCAATGATTCAGTTTTTAATAATAAGATATATATATATATATATATATATCTGACTGTCATTAGAGACAATGTTGCCATGGTAACGACGTAAGTATAAAAAAATTAACACCCAAAACAGAATCCTCACTGTATCGTCAGCCGAGCTGCTGAATATCTAGGGAGAGACCTTTGAGGTGAGTTAACTACGTTTCTTATAGTAACTCGCCCTCCGAAAGGAAGTTTATTTGTTAATATTTGGGTGCCGGGGGATCCACCTTAACCTCCTGTACTAAATCTAAGACTTTTACATGCACAGCTTCCTTTTTTTCCTCAATGCAAAATCAAAAGTCTAATCCCAAATCCTTCGAGAAAACTCGCACTAAATGTTACAGTGTTTGACGCAACGTTAAGCCAATAATTGGGAAAAACGAACGATAAACTCGGTAGCCTCGTGGCACCGTTCGAAGATGCCGCCATCGCGCACGCACAAAAACTTAGATGTCCCGTTTGGGAACCCGGACAGTGGTACGTTACGTAACAGTTGCTATCCGTTACGTTACCTTGCGTAAGTTGTTACAACGAGATCGCTGCTTTATCGTTGGTTAATCGCTCAGGCTAGCGTTTTGATGCTCAAAATTATATTTTCGAAAGCGACTATACAACGTCATTAAACAAACAGACAAAATTTCTGTAACTACATGCGCTGAGGCTGCTGGTTACCACCACTGCTGCAGTTGGCTTCAGTAGTCGGAATGGCCACCATAGCTTGTGGTGGAAAAGGCTGCATTTGGAGCGGTACATGTCCATTTCCCACTTGATGGTATGCATAGTATGACTAAAAAAAAATAGATTAAAATATCCAGTTGATTAATGAGAAAAAGAAGGAAAAGGGGCCGGAGGGAAAGGGAAGGAAAACTGGAAAGGGAAGAATGAAAAGAGAAATGTGAGAAGAAAAACTGTGGGACTGGAGGAAAGACGAATGGAGGTGGAGGTTAAAAGGAAGAGAGCGAGACAGGAAATAAGAGAGGCATAAAGGGAGGTATGGGAGAAGGAGAAAAGGGAGGGAAGAATGACGGGAGATGGAAGGGAGGGGAGAAAAGGGAGAGGAAAAGGGAGTTAGCAATGCAGAGCAAAAGGGAGAAAGGGAGGGGAGAGGAGAAAAGAAGGGATGAGGGGAATGGGAAACGGAAGTCGTGCAAAAGCAAAAGATAACGAAGAGGAGAAGGAGTAAGGACGAAGGAAAGAGGAGATAGGAAAGGATTTCCGCATGCCTTCCTAGGCTTCAGTGCCCTATTCGATAAATGGTTTTTTCCAGAGTAACGCAACATACCTGATTTTGCTGGGGCAATTGACGCCCAGCATCACTGCTCCGAGCCATCGCCACGGCGAGAATAATCTCAGCGATGGAAAATATAACAATCAAGGCATGTATGGCTATCATGGTATTTTCCTGGTCTTCAAACTTGATTTTTGCGTCTTTAGCCCAAAACTGAGAAAAACCTTCTTGGTTTTTTTGACGATAATTATCATATTTGTAACCCAATACAGTATTCACAGCCCATGAATAGCTTTCAAATACCACTACACAAACCACAACAGAGGCAATACTAATTGTACTGAGCCAGTGTATCTGAAATCATGAATCAGGGAAGATAGCAATTATTATCTAAGCTTCAAATGTATCTTATCAGTCTAAGAGCTGGACTTTAACCTTTAAGTCAGTGAATAACTGTTAAATGTCACGCAAAAGTAAGACGTGATTTTAATATTTTCTCTTCGCATAAATAATCTCATAACATTTCAGTTGGTAATCATTCTCACCAGAATCGAGGAGCGTCTGGTCCTGGTCGCCACGATCAATCCCATAATTCCCGCGGGCAATACCTGTCCGAGCAAGCAGTAAAATTTTAAGTTTTACAAATCATGTCAAACGGCAGAAAGTAGAATTTGCAAAGTTTCTCTTGACAAAACCACTGCAAGCTTGTTCGTACAGTTGGAGACAAATTTTAAAACCCTAGGGAACATTGTTGCCGTGGATGTTCTTTATCCTCTTTGCCTAGACCCCTAAAATCAAATGAAATGGTTTGAAATGGAGAAACGTACGATCAGTAAATATATTTTGATATACAAAACGTCACACAATTATACCCCAGAATATTTTAAGATCCAATTTCATTCAAGAAATGGCCTTACTTTGGGTTATTTGAGAAATACCGAGAGAATAGCCAGGTAGAAGTAAAACATGGAATTAGGTGGACTTAAGTGTTAATGTATATATTTACAATTACTAAAGGAGGTTAACTGTAGGTAAATAAAGCTGACTCTGTCTTCTCTATGGCTGGTCACGCCACTGAATTCTGAGCCAATCATAAGAGTTGCATCAGAAAACACATTGCAATAATCTATGCTTTGGGTTCAGCACATCAGAATTACGTCGCGGCTTTCTTCTGGATTGTTGAAACGTAACTCAGCCCAGCCTAAACTATATGTGCAATAGTTGGTTGTGGAACGAGAAGTGTGCGTGATAAAGGAGTTTATATGGCTAGGATACCTTCCATAATCACAAACCAAGGTGAAGAAATTAGAACATTAACGGAGGAACGCCGTAAAGCATGGATTTCGGCGATAAGTAGAAGATACCTCACGGACACATTTTGAAAAATAGCCGCATATAACCGCTTAGTTGTTACTTTGTTAAGTTCTGGATAGCAGATGTTCTGTATCAGTGATTGTGAAGGGAGTGAAGGGTTAGTCGAGGCAGCAGCCTTACTCTGGGATGCACCAATCCTTCCTGCTCTGTGTCTAAAAAAGCTATTACCTTTGGCTTGATTTATGGTGTCAATTTGAACCCTCTCAATTTGTTCTTTTGTTATGTCTATCTGGATACTTTGACATACCTTAACTAAGTCATTATATGATAAATCAAGGTATTTCTTGTCAAAGAGGCTCATCACAGCTGGAATATTACGGCTTGGTAGAACATAGCTGTCAGCATAAGGAGAAATCAAGGATAATAATACTGGTTTTGTTTGACATTTACTGAGTTGTTTGACATTTACTGAGTTCACAGAATAGTGTGTCCATTTCCGGTTCGCTCGGTGCCGGCACTTGCGATTTAGTAGTAATTTTTTCTTTCTGGTTTGTTGTTGTTTCGAGCATTTCAGGCAGCCTGTCGATATTCGCATCAAGATCGGCTTTCATTTTCTTAGCTGATTTGAAGTTAACATCCCTAGCCCTTGCGTATTCTACTTCGTTTGCACGATTTGGTAGAATCCACGTGCACTGCATTTGTGTGCACGAAAGTCTGCCGTTTACTTTCGTCCACGCTTCCAAATAAAACAGCACACTAGCGATATGAGAACAAGATTCGGATAGTCCTACCTTGCATCCCAAACAATGGGCACAGTTGATAGTTTCATCCTTTTCAGTTATAATCCAGATATTAATCAAAGGATCGTTCATGCGCTGAGAATGTTTCACTTTGGCCAAGACGACAAACTTGTTTGAAATTATGTGCCCTTGTACGCTTGTAATAAATCCAGAAACCATTTGGTTGTATGCCTCTAGACTTCTAAACGCTTTAAATTGCTGCTGTGTGTAGAAGCTGGTTTCAAGAACTAAATAGCAAAGCAAATCTGTTGATTCCACCGGTGGCAAACAGTCGGGCTCGTAGCGCTTCCCCTCGATCAAAACAGGATCGATTCCGATCGTTCTATTTTATCCAAATAGCGCTTTCTAACTTTTTCTTGCAACTTTTTAGCATATTGGAACAAGGGAAATGATGATTTCTTATCACAATGATCTTGTGAAACGGAAGAATCTTGATTACAAGCCATTTTAATTTTTGACATTTCAAAAACCGGAGTTTGTTTACCTAATTTGCATAGAGCTACACGTAAGTGCATGTGCACCAACATAGCGGCAAATTATGTCGTGACGTCACGTGAATACGATCTATTGGCTGAGAACATTATTGTAATCGAAATGGTGTGATTACCTGAGCAAATATTAAACTCATCTTGGTGCGACTGAATTAAATGTACTGTTTGAAAATTCTACCGTGCTATATATAGTCGAGCCATATCAGTTGAAAGTCCTTAGCGGAAGTCGATCATAAGGTGTTTGAAAACAGCTACATTATTATGCTAATCGTTAATAGCAAGGTGTTTTGTAGCTTAGCAGAAGTCACGTTCTTGAAAGGAGATTATCCTTCTAGAAAGAAGTACGACCTAAACGGCCCATTTGTAGTGTAGACTAGGAACAATCGACCAACAACTTGATGTACGGTGTCACGACCTAACAGCTTAAGTTAGTCCATAGGCAGCCCAAGCTCACTACTAGAAAAGCGGACGTGACTCTTACCGTGTTGCGCAACGTTTTATATTTATAGAGGTTTGTATGGGATGTTATCGGTTTGCCTTAAAAGAGAAAAAAAAAATGTCTTGTTTTGAAATAAAATGGGCTTACCTTATTGCCTTGTTGTTTTCTTTGTTGATTCCTAGCGTCTCAGGCCATTTTGAAGCGTTTTCGGCGAGTTAGCGCTACGTTGGTGTTCAGCAGTTGAACACGAACATAGCGCTAACTCGCCGAAAACGCTTCAAAATGGCCTGAGACGCTAGGAAGCAACAAAGAAAACAAAAAGGCAATAAGGTAAGCTCATTTTATTTCAAAACAAGACATTTTTTTCTCTCTTTTAAAGCAAACCGATAACATCCCATACAAACCTTTATAAATATAAAACGTTGCGCAACACGGTAAGAGTCACGTCCGCTTTTCTAGTAGTGACCTTGGGCTGCCTGTGGTTAATCCTCTTTAACATTGTGCAAATCCCAGCCTAGTTCGTGTAGCCGTTGACGATTTCGACTTTTCATATGACCCAACCACCGTTTACGAATCACAGATTTCGTGTATTTATCGTAGTTTGGATTGATCCCTTAGTTTCGCGGCCATAATAATAGTCGTCTTCACCGTGAACCTCGAATATCTTCTATTTTAACGGTCGAAAGCACAAGCATTGGCAATGAAACAGCTGTAGTTCTACGTCTTTAAGTGTATACTTACGAGAGCTGCGATCCAACATGGCATGAACAAAAAGCTGAGGTATGTGAAGCGTACTTCATAATGGTCCACGATGCCGAATGCGAAAAAGATAACTGCCATTGCTAGTTGAAGAATCGAAATGATTTTCAATTCTCGCCGACTGAACGCCATGTCGAGTGGAATATTTCCGCGATGTTTAATCTAAAATATTTACCTGATACTTTAAAACCGACAGAACACAATAACTCGTTCCCAGTCTCATCGCGATTTCTTCGCTTGTCAGGGCCAGTGATAGCTTTGAGAGCGACAAAGATTTGGTGTCTAGATTCTGGATGAATGCGATCTTTTAACTACCGTAACAGCGCGCGAGCTAACAAATAGTCGTCCAGAATTAAACAATCGCTCGCGCGAAGAAACGTGGACATGTATGATTTGCAAGGCTTTTCCCCTGATTTCTCAATTGGTGACAGCTTTTTAAGCTGTCAATTTGACGGCCAAATAGGTTGATATTAGGGATTAAAGGGCCTTCTGCGTGACAGGGAAACATTTAAGTCAGGAGAAGGATTTTAATGAGAGCCCTGCTGGTGTTTATGGCTCTTATTTAAGGTTTTTCATTGAGGAGGCGCTGGGAGAAGGTGTCTTGGGTAGAATTGGTGTTAGAAAATGAACAATACACGTAATAAGTAGCCTTATTATCGAACTGAGCTTCGTAGAGTAAAAATAACGCGATACTACACAACGAAACGTCATATAAGATAGACTTATTTTATTTTATTTTGCTATGGAGCTGAAAAGAATGAGTTTTAAATGAATGAGTAGTGAATTTTAGTCAACCATGTCTCCCCCCCTCTCCTCCCTCGAATAAGTGTCCCGTCCGATTAACTCTTTCCCTCTCCCCCACTAGGGATGATTGAAGTGTTCACCAGAAATGAAGAACTACGTATATTGTGAACACCGGGCGATCACGAAATGGCCACCGCTGGCTGGGCTGCAACTAAAGTCGGTTGCCCTTGCAATTGGATCGGCGGCACCTGACGTTTAATTTTGTCGCTCTCAAGGCTATCACTGGCCCTGACAAGTGAAGAAATTGCGATGAGACTGGGAACGAGTTATTGTGTTCTGTCGGTTTCAAAAGTTTATATCAGTTCCTTAGCCTCGGTTCATCGACCCTAGAGGGCATCTTAATCTACTCAGTTTTATAACATAACCAAAGTAAAGCGCGCGCTCTGATTTGGTCAATTTAGCGTCTCCCATTTGCCCATGGGTGTACGCTGCTGACTATTTTTCCGCGCGCTTGTGTTTCCTGGTCACGTAAGATTTGTTAAATAAAAGGGAACTCGTTAGCTACAATATATCAATGTTATGTTATAAAAACAAATGGTAAACACCACAGCGTACACTATTGAGGATGCACGCGGGAGGTTGCTAAGCACGCAAGAAGCGTAATAGTCGCGCGAGGCGATAGCCGAGAGCGACTCTAGCTTTTTGAGTGCTTAGCAAACCTTCCGCGTGCATCCATAACTCAATAGTGTACGCTGTGGTGTTGACCATTTGTTAAAGTTCGATCCATGAAACGCTGGCACGTTGTATTTACATTCACATGTTTGACGAGCGGCCGCGGCCGGCAGAAAGTTCCGTGAGAAACCGCCGATAAATAATGAGTCTTTCTGCGTTCTAATCAACAGGCCTGTAGTTACTTTTCTCCCCCCCCACCCCCCCTCCCTTAATCATAAAGAACTTAATGTCAACAAAAAGGGCCTCAAATGGGTGATGGCTTTTAACGGTAAAAATACAACAACAAAACAGACAATAACAGAATGACTGTACTAAGCGTTTCTATGTACAGTCGAGCCTGTTTCAATAAGCGGTCACCGATAAGAAGTCAGCGAGCGTTGTTCTAGTGACTATTGCTACAGGTCGGGTCATCATGATCAAAAGAAAAAAGTAAGCTGTGGTACACGTTAAGGACATACTTCTGTCACCCCTGTAAGCTCTCACAGCGTTCTTTTACTCTCAATATATAATGTGCGTTTTCCTTTTAAGTTCCTTATCTTATTTTGTTTTTGCTGTTGTGGTTGTTATTGTAGAGTTGCGATGACGATAAAATCACAGAGCTACGGGTTAAAACTACAACAGAACTCTATTAATTGTGCAGTTCAAGTTTATGTTTATAACAACTGCGTTGCCACGGGCACGACGGTGTTTTTTTTTTACTTGGCGATCACAAGTCTATAGTCACGCGTGTCACGCCACAGTTGTTATCACTTTTGTTAAAATCTGTCAGATCTTATCGAATATATTTAGAACAATGGGTGGATATCGGTAACCTTGAGATTTAGTTTTCAAAATTATCGCAGACTTTTCACCATGGGAAAGTAAAGATATTAAAGTATCTCGGCCAAATATGTTGACAATGTTGCCATGGTAACGAAGTAAGTATAAAAATTAACACCCAAAACAGAATCCTCCCTGTATCGTCAGCCAAACCGCTGAATATCTAGGGAGGAAACTTTGAGTTGAATCTACTAGGTTTCTTAAAGTAACTCTCCTTCCGAAAGGAGGTCTATTCGTTAATGCTTGGGTGCCGGGGGAGCCACCTTACCCTCCTGTACTAAATCTAAGACTATAACTTGCACGGCTTCCTTTTTTTCCTCAATAACCTGTTCGTTTCCGCGAACGGTGCCCAACAATGTAAAATCAAAAGTTTAATCCAAAATCCTTCGAGAAAACTCGCACTAAATGTTACATTAGGGACCTTAAGATCCACTACGGCGAGGCTCTGGTACGGCTAAAGTGGGAAAGATTACTTCCGGTGACGTCACTCTTTACAGTTCGAGCAAGGTTTCCCACCGTAGCACGGCTGTCTGGTGCGGGAAACATGGCGAGTTGACGGAGTGTTCACTACGTGAGTAAACTATTGTACTTTTATCGGATCTTTTATCGTTGGAATGGAAAGGGGGCATAAAAACGTTAATTTGTACTATATTTTAAAATAATATGGGTTTGATGACGTTCTTTTAGCAAAAAACTTGCTGGAAGTGTTCCGAAAGATGGACAAGTCAGACAAGCGCACATCGCAAGCATTGTAAGTTGGAATTTATTTTTACTTTTGCTCACTTCTAGTCTCTAAAACACTGACGTTTAGCGAAGTTCCATGACACTTAGTGTAGAACGGGTGACTGCTGGAATATAGGCTGACCTAGTTTGAAAGAGAAAACTGTTTTTCTTTCCATTTTATTCATTTTCTGTCGATTTAAGCTTAAGCTAAGTTTACAGATGAGTGAGATGTCTTGACTTGGCTGTTGAGTTTGCCCCTCTTTCAGAGCTTTATGATGATAAGCAGTATCTCTCTCGTGAAATTTGCTCCTGAATAATGACAAAAACTTTGTTAGAACGCATTAGGATTCATAGAACAGTTTTTGTTTTCAGGGCTTAAGATAAGGTAAACCAATTTTTTACCTTCTGGTGGGATGCTTTGAAATTACAGATGCACTCTAAGTATTAAAGACATTCTCCAAAACAGTTAGCCTGAACTGGAGTTATCCAGGGTCTTATGCAAAATAAGTTTCAAGGTCAGGTGGATCACACAGGGAAAAAATCTGAGGTTGTGTTTCCATATAGACATGTTAGCCCATTTCTAAGAATAGCACTAACAATGTACATTTTCCCCACACTACTCAGTCCCAACTTTAAGTTCTTCTTAAAGTCCAGAAACTTGAAGTAACTTATTATGTCTCCAAACAGCCACTCCACACTTGTTCTCACTCTACTCATAGCAGTATTGTAAGCTTCCATCTGTGGGGTTAAAGCTCCATTTTTAAATGGACATTGAAGGTGTACACGAGTGGGGTAGGCAGGATCCCCGTAAATACAAAGTGGTTGTCCAGCCAGGCCGAAGGCATACTGATTGAGGTCACGCAATAGGCCAGAATCAGCCAGCATACCTGCATCATGCTTTCTGTCCTCTGCAACAAAATTCATGGAGGCACTGTTAAAGTTCAGTCAGATAAGTGAAACGAAGGTCTTATAGCATTTTGTTGAAAGAATATTGAAGCATTGAGGGTCTGAAAGGAATAGTTCATTTTTCTTGAAACTATGACAATTCAGGGAAAAATCAAACTATTCATTTGCTTATTCATATATTATGATTGAAACTATTAAAAGAAACATGCTTTTCTCTGGAAATAGTCAGCTTACCTATGAGAGTGAAGTGTTTTTATAAGAGGGTGTTTTAATTTCTTATGCAAAAGCAGTTGTATGTTTCCAGGAAGTCTTATTCCATGCAATTTCCCACGATGAAAGGGAAATACAAACCACTTTGGTAGTTGCCTCCTCACCCTGACCCCAGATTCAATTTTCTAAAGAAGAGGCAACTTACCATCAGGGCCATACATATTTGCAATCATTCCATTCCGGGTAACAACAGGCTGAAACTTCATTCCATGGACACGTTTGTGTCCATTGTAAAGCAACCTCTGGTTAAGAGTGCCGGGCCTGCAAACAGGGCGAACTGTCCCATCAACAAAACAAAAACAGTTATCAAGTGGGCTTCCTTTTCGGTGAACAACTTCAGCAAATCTTTCAAGATTGGCTTGGCTTAGCAGCTGATGATTCCACTGCAGAATGCGACGACTGTGAACTTGATAAATATAATCTAAAACTTGATTAGTTATCATGCACAATACATGAACGGGCTTAGCGAACAAGTGGACCATGTCATTGTATCGGCAAGGGTAACACAACCGCTTCAAAAGCATACACAATCCTTCGGTTCCGTCACAAATTGTCCCTTGGTGACAACTTATAACAGCAGGAATCCGTAAAGCCCGAGAGTCTTGGGATGTCAGCTTTCTTGAACCGAAAAGCGGACAAACATTCATCTTCGGTCAGGTTTTCGAGGTCGAAATGTGGATACAACTCACACGGCAAGTCCAGGTTTTGTGGGTTGTAAAGGTCGTATAGTAACGTATAGTAAGAGAAATTCGGCGTCATCGAGGACATTCATGTCATAATAGAGCATTATAAGCTCTCTCAATTCTTTCCAAGAGACCTTTTTTTCTTAACAAACATACAAACATACATACAACAAAAAAACTTGGAGCAGAGTTTTATTTGTTTACATCGAGTTCGACTTCGCCGTACTGCACAAAACTTAATCAATTTGAGTTTGGCGAGAGACGGCGTAGTCGGCCCAGTCTCTTTCGGTTGCATCAGCCGTACCAGAGCCTCGCCGTATTGGATCGTAAAGTCCCTAATTTGACGCAACGTTAAGCCAAAAATTAGGAAAAACCAACGATAAACTCGGTAGCCTCGTAGCACCGTTCGAATTTGCCGCCATCGCGCATGCACAAAAACTTAAGATGTCCCGTTTGGGAACCCGGACAGCCGCACGTTACGTAAAAGTTGCTATCCGTTACCTTGCGTAAGTTGTTACTACGAGATCGCAGCTTTATCGTTGGTTAATCGCTCAGGCTAGCGTTTTGATGCTCAAAATAATATTTTTAAAAGCGACTATACAAGGTCATTAAACAAACAGACAAACTTTCTGTAACTACATGCGCTGAGGCTGCTGGTTACCACCATTGCTGTAGTTGGTTTCAGTAGTCGGAATGGCCACCATAGCTTGTGGTGGAAAAGGTTGCATTTGGAGCGATAAATGTCCGTTTCCCATTTGATGGTATGCATAGTATAACTAAAAAAAGAGTAGATTAAAATATCCAGTTGATTAATGAGAAAAAGAAGGAAGAGGGGCCGGAGGGGAAGGGAAGGAAAACTGGACGGGGAAGAATGAAAGGAGAAATGTGAGAAGAATAACTGTGGGAATGGAGGAAAGACGAATGGAGGTGGAGGTTAAAAGGAAGAGAGCGAGACAAGAAATAAGAGAGGCATAAAGGGAGGTATGGGAGGAGAAGAAAAGGGAGGGAAGAGTGACGGGAGATGGAAGGGAGGGGAGAAAAGGGAGGGGAGAAAAGGGAGAGAAAAAGTGAGTTAGCAATGCAGAGCAAAAAGGAGGAAGGGAGGGGAGGGGAGAAAACAAGGGATGAGGGGAATGGGAAAGAGAAGTCGTGCAAAAGCAAAAGATAACGAAAAGGAGAAGGAGTAAGGACGGAGAAAAGAGGAGATAGGAAAGGATTTCCGCATGCCTTCCTAGACTTCAGTGCCCTATTCGATAAATGGTTTTTTCCAGAGTAAGGCAACATACCTGACTTTGCTGGGGCGATTGAAGCCCAGCATCACTGCTCCGAGCGATCGCCACGGCGAGAATGATCTCAGCGATGGAAAATATAACAATCAAGGCATGTATGGCTATCATGGTATTTTCCTGGTCTTCAAACTTGATTTTTGCGTCTTTAGCCCCAAAGAAAGGAAAACCTTCACCGTTCATTTGACGATGATTAACATATTTGTAACTCAATACAGATTTCAGAGCCCATGAATAGCTTTCAAGTACCACTACACAAACCACAACAGAGGCAATACTAATTGTACTGAGCCAGCGTGTCTGAAATCATGAATCAGGGAAGATAGCAATTATATTCTAAGCTTCAAATGTGTCTTATCAGTCTAAGCCCTGGACTTTAACCTTTAAGTCAGTGAATAACTTCAATGTCACGCAAAAGTAGGACGTTATTTTAATATTTTCTCGTCACATAAATAATCTCATAAAATTTCAGTTGGTAATCATTCTCACCAGAATCGAGGAGCGTCTGGTCCTGGTCGCCACAATCAATCCCATAATTCCCGCTGGCAATACCTGTCCGAGCAAGCAGTAACATTTCAGGTTTTAGAAATCATGTCAAACGGCAGAAAGTAGAGTTTGCAAAGTTTCCCTTTACAGGACCATTACAAGCTTTTTCGTACATGTGCAAGCAAGTTTTAAAACCCTAGGGAATATTGTTGTCGTGGATGGTCTTTATCCTCGTTGCCTAGACCCCTAAAATCAAATGAAATGGTTTGAAATGAAAAAACGTACGATCAATAAATATATTTTGATCTAGAAAACGCCACTCAATTATACCCCAGAATATTTTAAGATCCAATTTCATTCAAGCAACGGCCTTACTTTGGGTGATTTGAGAAATACCGAGAGAATAGCCAAGTAGAAGTAAAACATGGGTGGACTTAAGTGTTAAAGTTAATATTTACAATTACTAAAGGAAGTTAACTGTAGGTAAATAAAGCCGACTCTGTCTTCTCTATGGCTGGTCACGCCACTGAATTCTGAGCCAATCATAAGAGTTGCATCAGAAAACACATTGCAATAATCTATGCATTGGGTTCAGCACATCAGAATTACGTCGCGGCTTTCTTCTGGATTGTTGAAACGTAACTCAGCCCAGCCTAAACTGATCCAAATGCTGCTCTCCCGTCGAGCATAACAACGCAAAAGCATAAGAACGGGAATATAACTTTGTCTCGGCGTGACAAGGCAGTATGACGACTTGATTTCAAACGGCTTGGCCGTGTTGTCAAAAACTAATTTACATTCCTTGATCTCCGTTATGGTTCATATATTCGATATAAATTGTTTTCATGACATGTCATATTAAATACAACACATGAAAGAAATTTAGTTTTTGACTCAGAAAATGTAGATTTCAGGTAGCACAATACTAGAGAAAGACAAATCAGTGTACAAAACGTTACGAACTGTTTAGTTGCAGCTTTTTACCCACTCGTGCTTATTGGCTGTATACCTGATTGTGATCTAAGTCGTGTGATTACCTGAGCAAATATTAAACTCATCTTGGTGCGACTGAATTAAATGTACTGTTTGAAAATTCTACCGTGCTATATATAATCAAGCCATATCAGTTGAAAGTTCTTAGCGGAAGTCGATTATAAGGCGTTTGAAAACAGCTGCATTATTCACAGGCAGCACAAGCTCACTACTAGAAAAGCGGACGTGACTCTTACCGTGTTGCGCAACGTTTTATATTTATAAAGGTTTGTATGGGATGTTATCGGTTTGCCGTAAAAGAGAGAAAAAAATGTCTTGTTTTGAAATAATATGGGCTGATCTTATTGCCTTGTTGTTTTCTTTGTTGATTCCTAGCGTCTCAGACCATTTTGAAGCGTTTTCGGCGAGTTAGCGCTATGTTGGTGTTTAGACTGATAAGACACATTTGAAGCTGAACACCAACATAGCGCTAACTCGCCGAAAACGCTTCAAAATGGTCTGAGACGCTAGGAATCAACAAAGAAAACAACAAGGCAATAAGGTAAGCCCATTTTATTTCAAAACAAGACATTTTTTTCTCTCTTTTAAGGCAAACCGATAACATCCCATACAAACCTTTATAAATATAAAACGTTGCGCAACACGATAAGAGTCACGTCCGCTTTTCTAGTAGTGAGCTTGGACTGCCTGTGCATTATTATGCTAATCGTTAATAGGAAGGTGTTTTGTAGCTTCGCAGAAGTCACGTTCTTGAAGGGAGATCATCCTTCTAGAAAGAAATACGACCTAAACGGCCCATTTGTAGTGTAGACTAGGAACAATCGACCAACGACTTGATGTACGGTATCACGACCCAGAGCTTAAGTTAATCCTCTTTAACATTGTGTAAATCCCAGCCTAGTTCGTGCAGCCGTTGACGATTTCGACTTTTTATATGACCCAACCACCGTTTACGAATCACAGATTTCGTGTAATCATCGCAGTTTGGATTGATCCCTTAGTTTCGCGGCCATAATAATAGTCGTATTCGGTCAATAAAGACCATACCTGGTTGCATTATTCGTAAGCTCATAAGCTAAATATTGAGGGCCATTCTCAAACTACGCTTCTTGACGAATGACAGCTGTGAGGGTTGAGTGATATTTGGTCTCAGTGGTCGCATTATTGAAACGAATAGAAGCACTAGCGAAAAACTGTTTAACGTCTTCGCCATGAACCTCGAATATCTTCTATTTTAACGGTCGAAAGCACAAGCATTGGCAATGAAACAGCTGTAGTTCTACGTCTTTAAGTGTATACTTACGAGAGCTGCGATCCAACATGGCATGAACAAAATGCTGAGGTATATGTAGCGTACTTCATAATGGTCTACGATGCCGAATGCGAAAAAGATAACTGCCATTGCTAGTTGAAGAATCGAAATGATTTTCAATTCTCGCCGGCTGAACGCCATGTCGAGTGGAATATTTCCGCGATGTTTAATCTAAAATATTTACCTGATACTTTGAAACCGACAGAACACAATAACTCGTTCCCAGTCTCATCGCAATTTCTTCGCTTGTCAGGGCCAGTGATAGCTTTGAGAGCGACAAAGAGTTGGTGTCTAGATTCTGGATGAATGCGATCATTTCACTACCGTAACAGTGCGCGAGCTAGCAAATAGTCGTCCAGAATTATACAATCGCTCGCGCGAAGAAACTTCGACATGTATGATTTGCAAGGCTTTTCCCCTGATTTCTCAATAGGTGGCAGCTTTTTAAGCTGTCAATTTGACGGTCAAATAGGTTGATATTAGGGATTAAAAGGCCTTGTGCTTGACAGGGAAACATTTAAGTCAGGAGAAGGATTTTAATCAGAGCCCTGCAGGTTTTTATGGCTCTTATATAAGGTTTTTCATTGAGGAGGCGCTGGGGGAAGGTGTCTTGGGTAGAATTGGTGTTAGAAAATGAACAATACACGTAATAAGTAGCCTTATTATCGAACTGAGCTTCGTAGAGTAAAAATAACGCAATACTACACAACGAAACGTCATATAAGATAGATTTATTTTATTTTATTTTGCTATGGAGCTGAAAAGAATGAGTTTTAAATGAACGAGGAGTAAATTTTACTCAACTATGTCTCACCCCTCTCCTCCTCCCTCGAGTAAGTGTCCCGTCTGACTAACTCTTTCCCTCTCCCCCACTGGGGATGATTGAGGTGTTCACCAGAAATAAATAACTACGTATATTGTGAACACCGGGCGATCACTAATATGATTGGGCTGCAACTGAAGTCGGTTGCCCTTGCAATTGGATCGGCACTCGACAAGCTTTAACTTGGCTGTAAGAAATGCCTACCCGAAAATGAATAAAGATATGATGTGTTTAATCACGGGTATATTCAATAGATTACAGTCCATCAGATATTTTCTCTTGCACGACTTGTCTAAACGCGTCAAATGATCCAATATGGATTTTTTAGAATCGAGGAATGTCCTGTAATACAGAGTTGAGGCAATTGGGCAATTAAAGTTTTCCGACTTCTCTGTTTAAGAGATGATCGCTAATAGTAAAACTCGAGAATTCATATAATGATAAATTGTATGACTGCACTTATAATTGTGGAACTGAGGTTATACCTCGTGAAAAGCAGTGGATGCAGGAGAAATTTTATGAAACATTTACGGCAATTTAGGACTGCCTAGCAGAGTGACTAACTGTCTAACTTAAAAATTGAATGCGACATGAATGTATTATGGTTCACAAACTGACTGACGACAACTGACAGCTGACGACTGACGACGTACTGGCAACTGACAATTGACGACTGACGACTGACGACTGGCGACTGACGACTGACGACTGACGACTGACGACTGACGACTGACGACTGACGACTGACGACTGACGACTGACGACTGACGACTGACGCCTGACGACTGACGACTGACGATTAACGACTGAAGACTGGCAACTGACAACTGACAACTGACAATTGAAAACTGACGACTGACGACTGACGACTGGCAACGGACAACTGACAATTGACGACTGACGACTGACGCTTGACGACTGGCAACGGACAATTGACGACTGACGACTGACGACTGACGCCTGACGACTGAAGACTGGCAAGTGACAACTGACAACTGACAATTGAAAACTGACGAGTGACGACTGACGAGTGACGACTGGCAACGGACAACTGACAATTGACGACTGACGACTGACGACTGACGACTGACGACTGACGACTGACGACTGACGACTGACGACTAATGACTTAAGACTGGCAACTGACAACTGACAATTGAAAACTGACGACTGACGACTGACGACTGACGACTGACGACTGACGACTGGCGACTGACGACTGGCGACTGACGACTGGCGACGACGACTGGCGACTGAAAACTGACAACTGACAACTGACGACTGACGACTGACAACTGACGACTGACAACTGACGACTGACAACTGACAACTGACAACTGACAACTGACAACTGACAACTGACAATTGACGACTGACGACTGACGACTAACGACTGACGACTGGCGACCGGTTAACGACGCCTGACATTTGACTACTGACTGACTGACTGGACTGACGGCTGACTGACCAACGACCGACCGACCAATCGGCTGACCAAACTACCAACTTACCCATCGATAGACTGCCTGACTGACTAACCGACTATCAGACTAAGCGACTGACTGACTGATTGACTAACTGATTAACTGGCCGACTGATTAAATGACTGATTGCCTGACTGAACGACTGACCGACTAATTGACTGACTGACTGACTGACCGACTGACTTAGTAACTGACTGACTGACTGATCATGACAGGCCGATTAACTGACCAACTGACTGACTGACTGACTGACCAACTGGTGGATTAACTAACTGACTAACTGGCCAATTGAATGACTAACTGACCTCAATGCCCAATTTTATCCTAGGTAACATAACATAACATATCTGATTAGCCTGCGGCGACTGACGCCCAGTATCACTCCTCCGAGCAACTGCCACACTGAGAATGATCTCAGAGATTGTAAATATGATAGTTACAGCACGTGAGACAATTCTACCTATGACTTTCGCAGTGATTTTCTGAGCTTTGAGAGTAGTAATAACTATCGAGACCCAAAGACAATATATAGTCCAGAGCTAATCCATAAACCACAATAGAGGCGATACTGATTGACTTGAGCCAATCTATCTGCAGTCAGGAATTCAGAAGAGAAAACAGTCAACTAATGACCTTAAAACATATCTTAAACCAAAGTCAGTTTAAGGGCTGGATCAGGTTACCTCCGCGTAAGTGAAGGATTCGTAAATGTCATACAGAAGTGAATAAAATGTTACATTCTCTTCGGATAAATAGTCTCATAACATATCAGTTCGTCATTATTCTTACCAGAATCGGGGAGAGTCTGGATGTGATCGCTAGAGTCAATTCCATAATGCCCACTGGTCATACCTATTCAAGCAAGAAATAACATTTAGGTTTTTAGAAATCATGTCAAATAGCCGAACATCTTTTTCCAGGAACTTCTGATTTCTTCTGTTTTATCTGCTTAAAGTATTACTGATAGGCAATAAAAAACAGCATTCAGCAGTCTTGTGCACTTACAAGATCTTGAACCGCAATCCAACATAGCATGAACAAGAAGCTGCAAGGTAAACGTAGCTTACATCGAAATGGTCCAAGGAACCGAGTGGAAAAAGGATAACTGTCATTACCAGCCGAAAAATTGAAGGTGATCTTCGATCCTCACCGACTGAAGGCCGTTGTTAGATAAATAGTCTGTGACGCTTCATCCTCGGAGACCCAGGGACTGTGAGTCGATTTCAAGTTACGGCGGAAGAGCCCCTGGGGACGTTGTCTTACAAGACTAGTTCCAAACGGTCGCAGTCGTTCTGGCATCTGATTGGTGCCAGAAAATCTGTGTGTTTTTCTGTCCAATAAGAGTGAAGTATGCTTTAGAGTCCTTTCGTGTGTTTTAACACGGAAATATGCAAGAGGCTCAGTTGCTCGCCATGTTTGATTGCGCCGTGCGACGGAGCTTTGCTCGAGGTGAAAGGTTTCAGTCTCAGCACACAATGTAAGAGAAATCGATCAAATTAAATACTTTCGCAGGTATCACAAGAGAACGTGTTTAAAAGTTTGCGAGGTTCGTAGAAAACATCATGGTTGCAGGCGTTAATAGGCCGCTTTAAACGATAGACGAGATGTAAGCTGAAATCTTTCTAGATTTTTTATATAATTTGCTGGTACTGAAACTTTGCCAATCCCATGAAGTTGTTTCGTCGCACAGGCCGCGCAGGTATGTCGAGCAACTGGCGCTTACATCTCTCTGTGCGCGCCAAAATCTAATCTCCTTCGGCTAGTTGTTTAGGTAAGGTTCAGCGTTTTTTTTTCAACAATGAATAATCCGGGTGAAAATGTTTCAGATCGTTGTCTAGTATGCTGTTCTGTTTTTATCACCATTAAGAGAAAAAGAAATCTTACTGGCGAGTTCATGAAAATATTTGAAGAAGTTTTCAATCAAAAGGTTTTACCAGACGATGGTCTTCCGCGTGCAGTTTGTGACACTTGTCGCTTTAGAATTGAAACATCCTGGAAACGTAATTGTAACAAAGAGGCATCGATAAAAGTTTCCCGTGGGCAGAGTACCCAAACAAGAAAATCGAATTGTTGCTGTTTCCCGGTTTCTACTAGAGGAACATTTGTCAAGGTATGCACCAATCCAATACAACCTATGTTGAAAAAAAAAAAAAAAAAGAAAAGCTAAGCGTGGAAACTTTTGTTTATTAGATGTGGGTAGATGACCCTATACTAAGCTGACAATTACCGTGTAAAGCAAACCCACCCACCAATATTTCTTGGTCTTTTGGTTTTGTTTTCCCCAATGAAAGCAGCATCGATTCCCAATGATCTAAGGTATTTAACTTGGTCTTCAACAATCGACAAAAGAGGTGAAATGATAATGACCAAAGGACTAGAAGAGAATCCGTGGCCTTTTGAGCTCAAGAATTTGAACACTCTAGGCCGCAGTTGAAAGATTAAACTCTTTCCAAACCCATCGGCAACTGTCCGATGACATCTCTCCTTCCCACGATGTTCTCGATAATACGTTTTTGTTCAGATTTTAATTCGCTAACCGAACACACAGCTAAGCTTTCTCTAAGCGATTGCTGGAGGTCGTCCACGAACTTAACGTTCTCTGCAACCTTGGACCATATTGTGAAAGACTTTGCTACGAAGCGAAGGTTAGATTTTGGCGCGAACAGAAAGCTACGTAGGCGTAAGCGCCAGTTGCTCAACATACCTGCGTGGCCCGTGCGACAAAATAACTTCACGGGAATGGCAATGTTACAGTAACAGCAAATTATGTGAAGGTGTAGTCTGATCGTCCGGGTGAGTGTAGTCCTGAGAAGGACTGTTGTCGGTGGTAGTGACTGACGTTTCGCCAACCTGTGCGGAAGTCATCATCAGAGTCAAGTGAATGAACAATCATTCACTTGACTCTGATGATGACTTCCGCACAGGTTGTCGTAACGTCAGTCACTACCACCGACAACAGTCCTTCTCAGGACTACACTCACCCGGACGATCACACTACACCTTCACATGTTACCCCCGGGTTCAAACCATTTACTGCACAGAAAATTATACAAAAAATCTAGAACAATTTCAGCTTTCATCTCGTTTAACGCTTAAAGCGACATATTAACGCCTGCAACCATTATGTTTTATACGAACCTCGCAAACTTTCAAACACGTTCTCTTGTGATACCTGCGAAAGTATTCAGTATAATTTCCGGTAAGAATTTTGCGGACAATCTCATCGATCGATTTCTCTTACATTGTGTGCTCGGTGAGACTGAAACTTTTCACCTCGAGCAGAGCTCCGTCGCACGGCCCAAGCAAACATGGCGAGCAACCGAGCTTCTTGTCTGTCTCCGTGTAAAACACACGAAAGCACACTTCACTCTGCTTGGGCAGAAAAACACAAAGATTTTCTGGCACTAATCAGATGCCAGAACGACTGCGATCGCTTGGAACTAGTCTTGCAAGACAATGTCCCCAGGGGCTCTTCAGCCGTAACTTGAAATCGACTCACAGCCCCTGGGTCTCCGAGGATGATGACGCTTAAGCCATTCTAAGAATCACTGATATTGTTTTCCTACCTTATTTTCGAGGTCAAAATAATATTTATAGTCGGTCTATAAACACCATATTGAAATGGTAAATTGGCCACCGTTACGTTTATAAAGACATCAAAGTTTCAGTTGAAACAAACGGTTTATGCACTAGTGTGGATTAAAAACCAACAGACTCGCATAATTACTTGTTGTATTCGTCTTCGCATCCATCTCACGTTAAGAATTCCATTCCTTTTTCTCAGTTTCTAAGACTTCGTCGTTTATGTAGTAATGACTCTGATTTCCACCAGAAATCAGAGTCTATGTGCCAGATTTTCTATAAACGCGGTTACCCTGATTCTGTCGTTTAAGCGGGTTACCACCGCGCCCAGCTTAGTGATCGACATTCAGCACTACAAACGTCACAAAAGAAAGAATTCCGACCGCATTCCATTCACTCTCGCGTTTCACCCTCACAACCACTCAGTTAAATCCATCCTTCTTAAAAACTTGAAACTACTTCAAAACGATTCAGAGACAAGTACTATCTTTTCGCAGCCTCCGCTCATTTCATTCAAACGCGACAAAAACATAGCCTGGGCAATTTTTAGGTCAGAAGTTCTTTTCAGACTAGTGACCAACCAGGCACTTTTAAATGCGCTCGTGCACGATGCAAAACGTGTCCTTTCATTCACAACACTGAGAAAATATCGGGACCCAAACGATCCATTGAGATCACCGATCACTTCACGTGCACCTCTGCCAATGTAATCTATTGCATAACTTGCACTTATTGCAAAAAGATTTACATCGGCAAAACAGGCAGAAGACTAGGTGACCGATTCCGAGAACACCTTCGCGACGTGGAGAGGAATGACTAAGACACATCGAAACCAGTCAGATAGACATTTTAATTTACCTAATCATTGTAAGCAACATGTGACAATCTGCGGTCTTTCCTTACACTTAGGTAGCACGGAAAGCCGTAAAACTCTTGAACAAAAGTTCATCTTTCAAACCTGACCCCGGTTGTTCAAAGGATGGATAAATTTATCCACCGGATAAGCTTATCCGGTGGATAAAAAGGCTATCCACTGGATAGTTATCCGGCGGATAAAAAGTTGTTGCAGAAAGCACGGATAGCGAGACGTATAACTATCCGATGGATAACTCGCTATCCGAGCAGTTGCCATGGTTACAGCCCAGGCGTTGCGTGATCTTTTCGCTCGCGCGTGCTAGTGGCGAGACAACATGGCAGAAAATGTTGCTCCTTCCCCGGCTAAGCGCGCTAGAAAACCCAATTTTACACCCGCCGAATGCGCAGTTATTTTGGAAGAGGCGGAAGAAAATATAAACAGTATCAAAAGTAAATTTTCCTCCACACTTTGTAATAAAAACAAAACGCGAATATGGGAGGAAATAACCGAGAAAGTTAATGCCCTCGGAGTTTCCAAAAGAACGGTTATGGAGGTAGAAGAAAAGTGGAGAGGAATGGTGAGTGGAGCAAAAAGAGAGCACAACAAATGTACCACGGCAATAAAGAAGACCGGGGCTGGAAAGAAACCGGCTTCTCCAAAGGCTACCACAGCCAAAATTATCGAGCTCTTCGAAACGGATCCGTCTTTCAGCGGTATCAGCCTTTGGGCGGTATCGATTCAGGTAAGCCACTAATGTTTACAACTTTGTTCACTTACGATGATACTCACCGTAGGTGTAATCCACAATGTGCTGATTGTTTCTGCAGTTCTTTGTTTAAACATGACGCAGGGTAGCAGGTGATTTTTCTTCTTTTGAAAAGTTTACAATCCCTGCAATTCGTCTACGTTTCTAAAATTCAGTGGACCCTTGTTGAATTGGAGCGATCGAGAAAAGCTAAGCTGCCCTTGTATCGTGGCCGGAAAGTACTTCTAGACTTGCACTTTAAACGTTTCACACATTCGGACTCATCTTTCGTCATTTTTTACCATTTTGATTGTGAAGTGAACAAACGCTACCTTAATCATCGATATTACGGAGCGTTTTTTTTTTTCAGAACGGTTTCCTTGGCAGTCCGCAATGTATTTAGAGATGACCTACTTGTCTGAAATTCTCCTTTTTAAAGGTTCTTGACAGCTGATAATTGTCATTAAAATTAATTCCTTTTATTATAATAAATATATTGTTTAATTTATTAGGAGTGTTAACTCAAATATTCTAGAGTAATTTTAAGGAATGCGTACCAATTTATGGTCAGAACTTACACCATATAGGAATCAAAGGTTAAATACATTTTGTACAAATTCTACGCAGCACAAGTTTCAGACTTATCAACAGTGGATACAGGGGTTCTTGGAATAGAAAGTGAACTTCACCCTGTTGCTTCACACTGCGTACTTCCAGACACCTGTGAATCCGCAGACCCCAGTGAACTGTCACAGCTAGATTGCCCCAGTATCTGTTCTGATACAGTTCCACCATTACCATTGGAGGAGCCAGCAATACTTGCCAAGCCACACTCAAGAAAAAAGGTCACCATTGATGACATCAACGAGAAGCACCTTGAAGTCCTTAAAAAGCAAAATGTAAAACTTGACCTAGAAATTGAAAATCTAAAACTAAAGAAGAAAGAAATAATGTTAAGGATTCTAGAGCTTGAGTCTCGAAGTAGGGCCAAAGATGATTTATGAATCAATCTTTATACAATCAAACTGAAATGGCTTTGATTGTGACTCATGTAACTGGTTATTTATGGATTGTTACTGTCAGCTCCCTATATTTTCAATCCACTGATAAACCGTTTCCCCAGAAATGTACACAGGCTTTAATCACATTGGTTTTAATTTGGTTTCCTTTTAGTACTAATGCATCAATCGGTTGGAAGTTTCAACATCCCTCCCTTTAAAAATTTGAGATTGGTTTGCTCAAATTCTGCCCCTGCCCTTCCTCCCTCCCCCTCCTTGGGCAAAAAAAATTGTTCAAATTCCCCAACCAACTTTTCATAAAAGCCAAAATCAGCCAACATGACTTTGTGCACCTCGACCAAGTTTTTTAAATCTAGACCTTCTATACCTTTTCTTCTTGAGCCATTTAAATCCAAATCTTTTTAGAAAACAGTCATTAAGTGTTACAGCAACGTTAATCCAAAATTTAGGAAAAACGAACGATGCCTCATGGCAACGTTCGAAGATGCTGCCACTGCGCATTCACGAGAACTTAGATGTCCAGTATGGTAACCCGGCGACATGCAATGTTATTTGCTACTCCATATTCTCTACATGATGGTTTCTGAAGCCCTGTTAGGATACAATTTATTCGCGTTACATTTCAGTTGCTTTCCGTTACATTATGTTACATTGCGTAAGTTGTTACCATGAGATCGCAGCATTAACGTTGGTTAATCGCCCAGGGCAAAGTTAAAGTGTTTAACATAATATTTTTTTAACGGTCACTGAGCAAGCAGACAAACTTTCCGTAACTACATGCGCTGAGGCTGTTGGATGCCACCACTCGTATGGTTGGCTCCAGTGATCGGAATTGCCACCATAGTCTGTTGTGGAAAAGGCTGCATTTGGATCGGTACTTGTCCGTTTCCTATTTGATGATATTCATAGTATGACTAAAAAATAAAATAAAACATCCAGTTGATTAATGAGAAAGAGAAGGTAAATGGGCCGGACCGGAGGGAGAAGGGAAGGAAAATGGGATTGGAGGAAAGGAGAAAGGAACGAGGGAGGGGGATGAAGGGAAAAGAAGAAAAGAGGAATGAACGGGAGGAACATGGGAAGGGAAGAGAGATATGGAGAAAGAAAAAAGAGAGAAAAAGAGTGAGAAATGGAAGGGAGATATAGGAATAAACTGATGGATAAAGAAGGAAGGGGAAAAAAGAGAGCAATTGATGCTAAAAGAAAGGAAGAGAAGAATAGGGTGACAAATGGAAAAAAAAGGAAAGACGAAAGGGATAGAAGGGGAAAGAAACGAAGGAAGAGAGGATTGAAGGAGAGGGGAAGGAGAGGAAGAATTAAGGGGAGCAAGGAAAAAAAAGGAAAACTGTGGTAATGGAGGAAAGACGAATAGAGGTGGAGGATGAAAGGAACGGAGGAAGACAGGAAATAAGGGAGGTGTACAGGGAGGTATGGGAGGAGGAGAAAAGGGAGAGAGGAATGGAGGGAGATGGAAGGGAGGAGAGAAAAGGGAGAAAAAAAGAGAGTTAGCAATACAGAACGAAAGGGAGGAAGGAAGGGGAGGGAAGGAAAGAAGGAATGGAGGGAGAAAAAAGGAAGCAAAAGAGGGATAAATGGAAGAGAGACGTAGGAAGAAACTAAAGGACAAAGAAGGAAGGGAAAAAGAGAAAAATTGAGGCTGAAAGAAAGGGAGGGAAGAATAGGAAGAGAAATGGAAAGGAGGAAAGACAGAGGGAGAGAAGGAGAAAGAAACAAAGGAAGGGGAGGCGAGGAAGAACTAAAGGGAGCAAGAAAGAAAAGGAAGAACAAAAGGAGAAATGTGAGAAGAAAAACTGCGGGAATGGAGGGAAGACGAAAAGAGGTGGAGGTTGAAAGGAACGGAGAGAGACAGGAAGTAAGGAGGGTCCTTATGGAGCTATGGAAGGAGGAGAAAAGGGAGGGAGGAATGGAGGGAAGAAAAGAGAGGGAAAAGGTGAGTTAGGAATGTAAAGCGAAAGGGAGGAAGGAAGGGGAGGGGAGAAAAGAAGGGATGGAGAGAATGAGAAAGGGAGAGAAGGTGAGACGAAGGAAGGTGAAGGAAGTCGTGCAAAAGCAAAATACAACGAACAGGAGAAGGAGTAACGACGGAAAAAAGAGGAAATAAGATAGGATTTCCGTATGCGTTTCTAGACTTCAATGCCATATTCGATAAATGATTTTTTTCCCAAGTAATGCAACATACCTGATTTTCCTGCGGTGACTGACGCCCAGCATCACTGCTCCGAGCCATCGCCACGGCGAGAATGATCTCAGCGATGGCAAATATGATAATCAAGGCATGTATGGCTATCATAGTATTTTCCTGGTCTTCAAACTTGATTTTTGCGTCTTTAACCCAAAAGAAAGCAGAACCTTCTTGATCGTTTCTTTGACGATAACCAAAATATTTGAACGATAATATATCTCTCAAAGCCCATGAATAGGTTTCAAGTACCACTGCACAAACCACAACAGAAGCAATACTAATTGTACTGAGCCAGTTTGTCTGAAATAGTAAAATTAGAGATAGCAATTATTTTCTGAGCTTCAAATATACCTTACCAGTTGGACATTATCTTACCAGTACTGGAAATTAACCTGTAAGTCAGCGAATACTTGTTTAATGTCACGCAAAAGTAAGACGTTATTTTAATATTTTCTCTTCACATCAACAATCTCATAAATTTCAGTCGATAATCATTCTCACCAGAATCAAGGAACGTCTGGTCCTGGTCGCCACAATCAATCCCATAATGCCTGCTGGCAATACCTGTCCGAGCAAGCAATAAAATTGTAGGTTTTTGAGAAATCATGTCAAACAGCAGAAAGTAGAGTTTGCAAAGTTTACCTTTACAAAGCCATTACAAGCTTATTCGTACAGGTGCAAGCAAGTTTTAAAACCCTCGGGAATATTGCTGCCGTGGATGTTTTTCATGCTCTTTACCTAGACTTTGAAATCAGGTGAAATGGTTTGGGATGGAGAAACCTGAATCATGAACGTGTTATCAGTAAACCTATTTTGATGTACAGAACGTCATATAATTATACCCCAGAATATTTAAGATCCAATTTGGGTATCAACATTTCCAGTGATATGACCTGGAATATTCAAATTAATGAAATTCTCAAGAAGGTATCTAACTGAGAGACTATATTTTTTTGGTGCAACTTAAGAGAGCTACGGTTACTCGCAGTGATTTAGGGCTCTTCTACTCTAGTTGTATTAGATCAATTACTGACTATGCAGTTCCGGCCTTTCATTTCAGTTTGGCTAAATATTCAATGCAAGAGTTGGAATGTACACAGACCCGGAGAGCGATGTCCATTATCTGCCTCGTTGTTAGCAATAATGAGGCTCTTGTTATTATGAATTTGAAGAAATTGGGAATCCACCGTGGCGAAATATGTGAGACACTTTTTCACACAATTGAAAATGACAAACAAGTTATTACCTGCACCACACGAATCTACTTATTTATCAAGGTGTGCGCGACCTTTTAACATGCCTCGTGTTAAACCCGACCGTTTTAAGAATATCCTTAATTATTATCTGTTTTTGCCCTAGATGGGCTAGATTTTCCAATTTCGTCTTTCGATAACCTTTTTAGCGTCCTGTTTGCCTTTTTATTCTTTTAATTAAGATAGATTAGTTAATGATTTTGATCTATTCAGCTTTTGAACTGCCATGTATTTATGAATTAATAATAAACTTCAAACAAATTATAATATTTAAGATCCAATTTCATCAAAGAAACGGCCTTCCTTTGTGTTTCTTGAGAAATACTGAGAGAATAGCCAGGTAGAAGTGAAACATGGTATTGGGTAGACTTAAGTATTAATGTATATATTTACAATTACTAAAGGAGGTTCACTGTGGGTAAGTAAAGCTAACTCTGTCTCCTCCATGGCTGGTCACGCCACTCAATTCGAAGCCAATCATAAGCGTTGCATCAGAAAACACTGCAATAGTCTATGCATTGGATTCGGCACATCAGAATTACGTCACGGCTTTCTTATGGATTGTTTCAACTCAGCCTAGCTTAAAATGCTGCTCTCCTACCGAGAACATAAGAACACAAGAGTATAAGAACGGGAGTATAACTTAGTTTCGGCGTGATACGGCAGTATGATGACTTGATTTCAAACGGCTTGCCCGCGTTGCGAAAAACTAATTAGGGAGTTTGAGAAACGACGACGGCGACGCCGTGGACAACTTCGGTTAAAAAAATAAACTTATATTTTATCTAGAGTCCCACGATACTCTAAAGTCATTTACTTTGTTTCTCATTCTCGAACTATCTCGAAACTAAATGTGGAACTGTCAGCGTTAAAATTAGAAATAGAAATGAGTGTAAAACAATAGCCGTCGACGTTCACGTTCTGCATACGACGCAAAGTCTGATCATTTCACGTTATTGTTTTCGCAGAGGACGCAACGAAAGCGATAACTGGTGTTTGAAAACAGCTGCAAAATTATGCTAATCGTTTAGCAAGGTGTTTTATACCCTAGCAGAAGTCACGTTCTTAAAACGAAATTTTCCTTCCAGAAAGGAATACGACCTAAACTGCCTATTTGAAGTGTAGACAAGCAACAATATTATTCGACCAAACGATGTACGGTATCACGACTTGTGTTTTATTGCCAAAGCTTGTGCTTTCGACCGTTAAAATAGAAGATATTCGAGGTTCATGGCGAAGACGTGGAACAGTTTTTCGCTAGTGCTTCTATTCGTTTCAATAATACGACCACTGAGACCAAATATCCCTTAACCCTCACAGCTGTCATTCGTCGAGAAACTTAGTTAGAGAATGGCGCTCAATATTTAGCTTATGAGCTGACCAATAATGCCAACCAGGTACGGTGTTTACTGACCGAATACAGTATTATTATGGCCGCGAAACTAAGGATCAATCCAAACTACGCTAAATACACGAAATCTGTGATTCAGAAACCGTGGTTGCGACATATGAAAAGTCGAAATCGAGAACGGCTGTAGAGCTAGGCTGGGATATGTACAATCGGCAGTTCTTCTTCTTCAAGTGTACTTACGAGAGCTGCGATCCAACATGGCATGAACAAAAAGCTGAGGAAAACGTAGCGTACTTCAAAATGGTCCACGATGCCGAATGCAAAAAAGATAACTGCCATTGCTAGTTGAAGAATCGAAATAATTTTCAATTCTCGCTGGCTAAACGCCATTTTGAGTGGAATATTTCCGCGACGTTTAATCTAAAATATTTACATGATAACTTTTAAAACCGAAGTAACACAATAACTCGTTCCCAGACTCATTGCAATTTGTTCGCTTGTCAGGGCCAATCTGGTTTCTGGATAAATGTGATAATTTAACTAACGTGACAGTGAGCTGGCAAAGAGTCATCCAGAAACAATCGCTCGTGTGAATAAGCCTTAGCAAGTATGATTTGTAAGGCTTCCCTCCCTTTTTTTCTTAATACGTGACGGCTTTTTGAACTGTCAATTCTAAGGTGAAATTGGTTGATATTATCGATTATAAAAGGCCTTCTGCTTGACGGGGATACATACATGTTAGTCAGGAGAAGGATTTTCATGACGGCCCTGCAAGCGTTTATGGTTTTTAATCATTCGGGAGGGGGCTGCGGGGGGGGGGGGGGGGAGGGGAAGGAGGAGGGAGGTCTCACCAAACCTTGTTTTGTGAAAAATCAGTGTTAGAAATTGAAAAATACACGCAATAAGTAGCCTTATTCTATTTTATTTTGCTATGGAGTTGAAATGAATGAGTTTTAAATGGACGAGGAGAGAATTCTACTCACCCATGTCTTCCCCTTCCCCTCCCCCCTCGAATAAGTCTCCCGTCTGATTAATTCTTTCCCTCTCCCCCCACTGGGGATAATTGAAGCGTTTATAGTAGTTATTCATTTGCAGTGAACACCGAGCGAGCGCCTGATCGCAGAATGGCCATCACTGGTTGGGCTGCAACTGAGGTCGCTTGCAACTCGATCGGCATCTGACCAGCTTCAAGTCGGTCATAAGAAACGCTTAGCTGTTAAATTACCCTGGTATATTCAATAGATTACACTCCATCAGATATTTTCTCCTGCATGATTAGTCTAAACGCGATTTGTTAGAATCGAGGACTATCCTGTAATATATGATCGGTAATTGTAATGGATGATCGGTAATTGTAAAACTCGAGAATTCATACGATGGTAAATTTTATGAATGCACTTTACATGTTTTGCATGTTGTGGAACCGAGGTTATACCTCATGAAAAGCAATGGATGCAACAGTAATTTTAGAAAACACTGTTTACGGCAATTTAGGACTGCCTAGCAGAGTGATTAACTGTCTGACTTAAAGACTGAATACGACTTGATTTTCTTTTGGCCCACTAACTGACGGATGACAACTGACACCCGGCGATAAAGCTGGCTGTCATTACCAGCTGAATAATCGAAGTTATTTTCAATTCACGGCAGCTGAAAGATATATTTAATTGGATATTTCCGTCACTTTTAAGCCAAAATTATACCTTCTAAGATCAAAATTCTCGAGAAATCAAGTTGGGTGGAACTTAATATATGTACAAATCTGCTGCTAAGGGAATTTTAACTTCAGTTCCTCAGCCTCGGTTCATCGACAGGTCATCTTAAGTTAGGATCAAAGAGCGATAAATAGAGTGGTTAAAGGTACGAGATGCCGAAGGCGGGCAATAATTCCAATTATTATGTAATAATAATTATTATTAAAAACTGGATCATTGGATAATGCAATTCAAGACTTTTTATTGGCTTAGCCATTATGGTATATGGGCCAATATACCATAATCTACAAATATGGTAAGCGTGCGCGTCGGGTTAAAATGAAAAGGGAGGTACAAAATTTAAGATTTGGTAAGATTGTTTAATATCTCGGGGGCGTTTTCAATAAAACAATTATTCCACTCGCGCTTGTTGGATATGAGATGATTATAGCCAACTCGGCGCTACGCGCCTCGTTGGCTATTTATCATCTCATATCCAACACGCACTCGTGGAATAATTGTTAAAGATGCAACAATAATAATAATAATAATAATAATAATAGTAATAATAATAAGTATCCAATTATTATGCAATAATTCCAATTATTATGTATTTACATTGTCATGTTTGACGTGCGGCCGCGGCCGGCATAAAGTTCCGTGAGAAACCGCCGACGAATAATGAGCCTTTCTGCGTTCTAATCAACAGACCTGTACTAAGTGTTCTCTCCCCCCTCCCCCCCCAAATTTAATCATCAAAAAGTTAAAGTAAACCAAGAGGGCCTCAAAAGGATGATGACTTTTAACGATAAAAATACAACTAAACAGACAGAAACAGAATGACTGTTCTATGCGTTTCTATGTACAGTGGAACCTGTTTTAAGCGGTCTTCTATAAGGAGTGAGCGAGAGTTGTTCTAGTGAAGATTGCTACAGGCCGGGTCATCAAAAGAGTAAAAATAAGCTCAGAAATACGTAAAGACATACTTTTGAAACTCCTATAAGCTTCCACAACGATCTTCTACTCACAATATATAATGGATTTTTTCATTTAAGTTTCTTATCTTATTAAAACAAAAGTTTTGTCTTGCTGTTGTAGTTGTTATCATTACTTTTGCTAAAATCTGTCAGAGCTTATCGAATATATTTAGAAAAATGGACAAATATCGGCAACCTCGAGTTTATAGTTTTCAAAGTCATCGAAGACTTTCCACCGTGGGAAAGTAAAGATATTAAAGTATCTAGGCCAAAGATTGGAATACAGCTGACTGTCATTAGAGACAATGTTGCCGTAGTAATGACGTAAGTATAAAAAATCAACACCCAAAACAGAATCCTGATTGTATCTGCTAAACATCTGGAGAGGAAACTTTGAAATTAATCAACTAGGCTTCTCTTCGTATCTCGCCCTCTGAAGAGAGGTTTTATTCGTTGATACTTGAGGGAGCTACCTTAATCTCCTGTACTAAATCTAAAATTCTAACTTGCAGAGCTTCCTTTTTTTTCGTCAACAACATGTTGGTGTCCGCGAACGGTGACCAACCATGTAAAATCAAAGGCTTAATCCAAATCTTTTTAGAAAACAGTCACTAAGTGTTACAGTGTTTGACGCAACGTTAATCCAAAATTTAGGAAAAACGAACGATGCCTCATGGCAACGTTCGAAGATGCTGCCACTGCGCATGCACGAGAACTTATATGTCCAGTATCGTAACCCAGGCGACGTGCAATGTTATTTGCTACTCCATATTCTCTACATGATGGTTTCTGAAGCCCTGTTAGGATACAATTTATTCGCGTTACATTTCAGTTGCTTTCCGTTACATTATGTTACGTTGTGCAAGTTGTTACCATGAGATCGCAGCTTTAACGTTGGTTAATCGCCCAGGGTAAAGTTAAAGTGTTTAACATAATATTTTTATAAGCGATTGTACACGGTCACTGAGCAAGCAGACAAAACTTTCCGTAACTACATGCGCTGAGGCTGCTGGATGCCACCACTCCTATGGTTGGCTCCAGTGATCGGAATTGCCACCATAGTCTGTTGTGGAAAAGGCTGCATTTGGATCGGTACTTGGCCGTTTCCTATTTGATGATATTCATAGTATGGCTAAAAAATAAAATAAAACATCCATTTGTTTAATGAGAAAGAGAGGGAAAAGCGGCCGAAGGGAGAAGGGAAGGAAAATTGGAATGGAGGAAAGGAGAAAGGAACGAGGGAGGGGGGGATGAAGGGAAAAGAAGAAAAGAGGAAGGAACGGGAGGAACATGGGAAGGAAAGACAGATATGGAGAGAGGAAAAAGAGAGAAAAAGAGTGAGAAATGGAAAGGAGATGTAGGAATAAACTGAGGGATAAAGAAGGAAGGGGGAAAGAGAGAGAAATTGACGCTAAAAGAAAGGAAGAGAAGAATAGGGTGAGAAATGGAAGAAAAGGAAAGACGAGAGGGATAGATGGGGAAAGAGACGAAGGAAGGGAGGATTAAAGCAGAGAGGAAGGAGAGAGGAAGGAGAGGAAGAATTAAAGGAAAAATGTAACAAGAAAAACTGTGGGAATGGAGGAAAGACGAATAGAGGTGGAGGATGAAAGGAACGGAGACAGGAAATAAGAGAGGTGTACAGGGAGGTATGGGAGGACGAGAAAAGGGAGAAAGGAATGGAGGAAGATGGAAGGGAGGGGAGAAAAGGGAGAAAAAAGAGAGTTAGCAATACAGAACGAAAGGGAGGAAGGGAGGGGAGGGAAGAAAAGAACGAATAGAGGGAATGGGAAAGGGAGGTGAGGTGAGACGAAGGAAGGTGAGGGAAGTCGTGCAAATGCAAAAGAAAAGGAAGAGGAGAAGAAGTAAGGAGGGAAGAGAGAGGAAATAAGATAGGATTTCCGCGTGCCTTCCTCGAGTTAGTGCCCAATTCGATAAGTGATTTTCTTCCTGAGTAAAGCAACATACCTGATATTCTTGTGGCGACTGACGCCCAGCATCACTGCTCCGAGCCATCGCCACGGCGAGAATGATCTCAGCCACGGTAAATATGATAATCAAGGCATGTATGGCTATCATAGTGTTTTCCTGGTCTTCAAACTTGATTTTTGCGTCTTTAGTCCAAAAGTAAGGATAGCCTTCATCGTCGCTTTGAAGATTATCATAATTGAACCACAATATCCCTTTCAAAGCCCATGCATAGGATTCAACTACCACTGCACAAACCACAACAGAAGCAATATTAATTGAGTAGAGCCAGTTTTTATTTTGAGTAGAGCCAGTTTACAGTAGAGCCAGTTTATCAGGGTAGATGGGGCTCTTTAGCCGCGGTGAAGGCAACCCATCTAGGGGAGGGAAAACCCTGATTTCAAACCTCCACTGCTTTGTGGCTATACCTGATAGCAGGAAAAGCTTCAGGAGTAAACCTCGAGGTTAAATCCGGAGTGGAGCCCCTAAGGCGAAAGGCAGATGCACAGCACTACCTTCCGGCAGCTCCTGCAGTGAAACTGGCTCCAAATTGTAAAGGTTCACCCTTTCCCTTGGACTCAGCCAGCGGAACCGAGAGGGGGACACTGAAGTGTGGGCAACCCAGCGTCCCCATTCTAACCCGCCCAGGCTTTCAGCGCAAACTGGAGAGGTCACTCCAGCGGTTCTTTGCAAGATTCCGGCACAACACGGGATGAGGCAGTTCACCGGTTCTAAGCTCCTGACCGATTGGCGTAGGTTGGAGCGCCAGGGGTATCATCCGACGGTGGGAGAAGCCCTCGTAGCTTCACTGGGCAGCTACCGCCCGCCTCAAGCTGGGCAGCCCCCAGCCAGTAAGGTGCTGCCCCGCCATGGCTCGCCTGCTCTACTGGGTGCGTAGGGCTTAGGGGACCTTCCCCGACAAGCGAGTCACAACTTTGCACCAGGCAAAAAGAAGACATTAACGAAGACTTCAGCTCTTCGCATCGCAAGCTGGAACGTTCGTACTATGTGCCCTGGTCTCTCTGCTGATCTTAAACAGATAGACGACTCCCGCAAGACCGCCATCATCAACAAGGAACTGACACGGCTTAACATCGACGTTGCCTGTCTCCAGGAGACTCGCCTGGCCGACAGCGGCTCTCTTAGGGAATCTGACTACACCTTCTTTTGGCAAGGCTTGTCCCAGGACAAGCCGAGGCTGCATGGAGTAGGTTTTGCTGTGAGGAACTCGCTGCTCGCCACCACAGAAACGCCGATTGGAGGCAGCGAAAGAATCCTAGTCCTCCGCATGAAGACACCTACAGGGTTTGTCAACTTCATGTCTGTTTACGCCCCGACTCTCACATCCAGCACAGAAGCCAAAGATCAGTTTTACGAAGACCTGGAGGAAACAGTGTCCCAAATACCCCGCTCCGAAAGCGTATACCTGCTAGGTGACTTCAACGCACGCACTGGTTCCGACTGGCAAGCATGGCCCACCTGTCTCGGCCATTTCGGTGTTGGCAAGTTAAATGAGAATGGGCAGAGACTGTTGGAACTCTGCTGCAATCGTGGCCTCTGCATCACCAACACCTACTTCAAGTGCAAGGAGCTGCACAAAGTTTCTTGGAGACACCCCCGGTCACGCCACTGGCACCAGCTTGACCTTGTCATTACCAGGAGAGCTGACCTCAGCAGCGTCCTCCACACGCGAAGCTACCACAGCGCAGACTGTGACACAGATCACTCCCTTGTTGGCAGCAAGATAAGGCTGAAGCCTTGTAAGATACACCACGCCAAGACAAAGGGTCGCCCCCGCATCAACACCTGTGCTACTGCCGACGCAGCCAAGGCTCAGAGCTTCGTCGAGACGCTTCAGGAAAAACTTGCTAACCAGCCTACAACCGATGTCGCGGATGCCAAATGGTGTCACCTCCGGGATGCTATTTACGACTCGGCCATGTCTGCGTTCGGAAGAAAAGCACACAAGAATGCTGACTGGTTCGAGGCGCACTGGAAAGAAATGCAGCCAGTCACGGAAGCCAAAAGGATAGCCCTCCTGGCTTACAAGCAGAACCCTTGCCACAGCACACGCGACGCTCTGAGAGCAGCTAAGAGCAAGGCCCAGCAGACCGCCCGCCGCTGTGCCAACAAGTACTGGCAGACCCTGTGCGCCAAGATCCAGACAGCTGCCGACTGTGGTCACATTAGAGGGATGTATGAGGGGATAAAGACAGCTACTGGCCCTATGAGCATCAAGACAGCACCGCTCAAAGCAAAGTCTGGTGAAGTCATCACCGACCAGAGCAAGCAGCTGCAGCGCTGGGTCGAGCACTATCTCGAGCTCTACTCGACCCAGAACATCGTGACTGACGCTGCCCTTGATGCCTTGCCCAGATTACCAGTCATGGAGGAGCTTGACGAGATGCCCACACTGGAGGAGCTCAGCAAAGCCCTCGACAACCTTGCCTGCGGAAAGGCGCCAGGGAAGGACGGCATACCATCGGAAGTCCTAAAGCACGGCAAGCCTTCCATCCTCCAGCCGCTTCACGAGCTCCTCTGCCAATGCTGGGTGGAAGGGCACATCCCACAAGACATGAGAGATGCAAGTATAGTCACCATCTACAAAAACAAGGGTGACCGAAGCGATTGTAATAACTATCGCGGCATCTCGCTTCTCAGCACTGTAGGCAAAGTCTTTGCGCGTGTCACTCTAAGTCGTCTGCAGAGTCTTGCTTCACGAGTTTACCCAGAATCCCAATGTGGGTTCAGAGCCGCCAGGTCCACAGTGGACATGATCTTCTCCCTCCGCCAGCTACAGGAGAAGTGTCGTGAGCAGCAGCAACCATTGTTCCTCGCTTTCGTGGACCTGACCAAGGCCTTTGACTTGGTAAGTCGAAGCGGGCTCTTCCAGATACTTCAGAAGATCGGCTGCCCACCGAAACTCCTTGCCATCATCGCCGCCTTCCACGAGGACATGCAGAGCACCGTCTGCTTTGATGGAGCCACCTCGGATGCCTTCCCAGTCAGAAGTGGAGTAAAACAGGGCTGTGTTCTGGCACCAACTCTGTTCGGGATTTTCTTCTCGATGTTACTCCAGTATGCCTTTGCCGATTCTTCGGACGGTGTATACATTCGGACAAGGGCAGACGGCAAGCTCTTCAACATTGCCAGGCTCCGCGCCAAAACGAAGACCTTTGAGGTGCTCATCCGCGAGCTGCTGTTCGCAGATGATGCTGCCCTGGCATCTCACAGCGAGGCAGGCCTCCAACGCTTGGTCGATAAGCTGTCTCACGCCTGCAAAGAGTTCGGCCTTACCATCAGCCTAAAGAAGACGAACATCCTTGCCCAAGATGCACTGACACCTCCCGTCATTACAATCGACAATACTGAACTGGAGGTGGTGGACTCTTTTACTTACCTAGGGTCCACAGTGTCAAACAAAGCATCACTAGACGTCGAGATCAGCTCAAGGATTGCCAAGGCAGCGGGAGTAATGGCCAAACTCAACAAAAGAGTGTGGAGCAATGACCTGCTGAGCGCGAGGACCAAACTGCAAGTCTACCAATCTTGTGTCCTTTCCACACTCCTCTATGGTAGCGAGTCATGGCCCACATACGCCAGACAAGAGAAGCGGCTCAACGGGTTCCACCTCCGCTGCCTTCGGCGTCTCCTCCTGATCAAATGGCAGGACAGAGTCCCCAACACCGAGGTCCTTGGGCGAGCCGACATGCCTAGCATCTCTACACTACTCATCCAAAGACGCTTACGGTGGCTTGGCCATGTACACCGTATGGACCCCGGTCGCTTGCCAAGACAAATCCTTTATGGGGTACTGCGAGAGGGCGTCCGACGCACGGACCGACCACTCCTTCGCTTCAAGGACGTTTGCAAGCGTGACCTGCAACTCACTGAAATCATCCCCAACACCTGGGAGATCTTTGCGTCAGACCGGAATGCCTGGCGTCGGGGTGTGAAGGACGGGGCTCACAGGGCTGAGATGAAGGCCAGGGCCGAGGCGACTATCAAGAGGGGGACGAGAAAGAAACATCAAAGATCAGATCAAGAGGCCACCAATTACATCTGTTCCAGCTGCAACAAAGATTGCCACTCAAGAATCGGGCTTTTGAGCCACTCAAGAGCCCACCAACACTGATGCGCTGACCATCGCCTCTCCGAGACGAGGATGCCACTATAGAGCCAGTTTATCTGAAATCATGGAATTAGAGATGGCAATTATTTTCTGAGCCTCAAATATATCTCACCAGTCTAAGTGCTGCACATGAACCTTTAAGTCAGGGAATACCTGTTCAATGTCACGCAAAACTAAGACGTTATTTAAATATTTTCTCGTCACATGAGTCTCATACATTTCAGTTGGTAATCATTCTCACCAGAATCGAGGAGCGTCTGGTCCTACTCGCCACAATCAATCCCATAATTCCCGCTGGCAATACCTGTCCGAGCAAGCAGTAGAATTTTAGGTTTTAGAAATCATGTCAAACGGCAGAAAGTAGAGTTTGCAAAGTTTCCCTTCTCAAAACCATTACAAGCTTGTTCGTACAGGTGCAGGCAAGTTTTAAGACCCTAGGGAATATTGTTGCCGTGGATGCTCTTTATCCTCTTTGCCTAGACCCCTAAAGTCAAATGAAATGGTTTGGAATGGAGAGACGTACAATCAGCAAAATCTTTTTTTAAGTACCAAACGTCACACAATTATACCCAGAATATTTAAGATCCAATTTCATTAAAGAAACGGCCTTACTTTGTGTTATTTGAGAAATACTGAGAGAATAGCCAGGTAGAAGTAAAACATGATATTGGGTAGACTTAAGTGTTAATGTGAATGTTTACAATTACTAAAATAGGTTAACTGTGGGTAAATAAAGTTGACGTCGTCTCCTGCATGTCTGGTGACCCCACTCAATTCTAAGCCAATTTTAAGTGATGCATCAGAAAACATTTTACAATAATCTATGCATTGGGTTCGGCACATCAGATATAAGTCACGGCTTTCTTATGGATTGTTGCAACTCAGCCCAGCCTAAACTGATCCAAATGCAGCTTTCCCATCGAGCATATGAACGCATAACTTTGTTTCGGCGAGATACGGCAATACGACTTCATTTCAAACAGCTCAGTCTCGTACGCGCGTGTTGTGAAAAACTAATTTACATTCCTTGATCCCCGCTATAGTTCATATATTCCTTAATTTTTTTCATTATATTTTATAGTAAATGAATGAAATAAATACAATGTATGAAAGAAACTCTGTTTTTGACCCAGAAAATGCAGATTTCAGGTAACCTGACAATACTGAAGAGAGATAAATCAGTGTACAACTGATTACAACTGTTTAGTTGCAACTTTTTACCCACTCGCGTGCTTATTCACTGTATTCCTTATTGCAATCGAGATCGTGTGATTACCTGAGCGAATATTAAACTCATCTTGGTGCGACTGAATTAAATGTATTGCTTGAAAATTCTACCGTGCTATACATAGTCAACTCCGACGAAGGGCTAATGCTTGAAACGTCAGCTTTTGTAATTGTTACGGTGGCCAATTTACCATTTCAACTTTGTTGATATATCCAAATCATTTCGTTACCCCCACCGACGCAGCCCCAAACAGTTTCTTTAGAAACTATCAGCCTCTATACATAGTCAAGCCATATCAGTTCAAAGTCCTTAGCGGAAGTCGACCCTAAGGCGTTTGAAAACAGCTGCAAAATTATGCTAATCGTTAATAGCTAGGTGTTTTATAGCTTTCCAAAAGTCACGTTCTTAAAACGAAATTTTCCTTCCAGAAACTGTAATACGACCTAATCGGCCCATTTCTAGTGTAGACTAGGAAAAATCGACCGACGATGTATAGGATCAAGACCTATCAGCTCATCAAATTAATTCCAATATATATCAATTCCAGCCTAAATTTCTGCAGCCGTTCTCGATTTTGACAGTTTCCCGACAAATGTCAGCTGAGAGCGGTTGACTGATATTTGGTCTCACTGGTCTTATCATTAATACGAATAGAAGTACCAGCGAAAAATTGTTCAACTTCTTCGCTATGAACCTCGATTATCTATTTTAATTGTCACAAGTACGACCTTTGGCAAGAGAACGCCTATAGTTCTACGTCTTCAAGTGTACTTACGAGAGCTGCGATCCAACATGGCATGAACAAAAAGCTGAGGTTCACGTAGCGAACTTCAAAATAGTCCGCGATGCCGAATGCGGAAAAGAAAACTGCCATTACCAGCTGAATAATCGAAATGATTCTCAATTCTCGCCGGCTGAACGCCATGTCGAATAGAATATTTTCCGCGACGTTTAAGCTAAAATATTTACATATTAATAACTTTTGAAACTGACGGAACCACAATAACTCGTTCCCAGACTCATCGCAACCTCTTCGCTTGTGAAGGCCAGAATGGCTTTGAGAGCGACAAAGATTTGCTGTCTGGTTTCTCAATGAATGTAATCATTTAACTACCCTAACAGCTAGCTAGCAAATAGTCATCCAGAAACAATCGCTCGTGCGGATAACCTTCAACAAGTATGATTTGTAAGGCTTCCCTTCCATTTTTTTTTACTTAATACGTGACGGCATTTTGAGGTGTCAATTTCAAGGTGAAATCAGTTGATATTAGCGATCATAAAAGGCCTCTGCTTCACGGGGATACATATAAGCCAGGAGAAGGATTTTAATCAGGGTCCTGCAAGCTTAATGAGGGTCCTGCAAGCGTTTATGGTGCTAAGTTAAGGCTTTTCATTCGGGAGGGGTTTTGCGGGGGGGGGGGGGGGGAGAGGTGTTACCAAACCTTATTTTGTGCGGAATCAGTCTTAAAAAATGGAAAATACACACAGTAAGTAGCCTTATTCTATTTTATTTTGCTATGAAACTGAAATGAATGGGTTTATATGAATGAAGAGGGAATTCTACTCAACCAGGTCACTCCCCTCCCCTCCCCTCCCCTTTCTAAGAAGTCTCCCGTCTGATGAACTCTTTCCCTCCCTCCCAATGGGGATAATTGAAGCGTTCACAGTAGTTATTCATTCATGGGCGAGCGCCTGATCGCGGAATGGCTACCACTGGTTGGGCTGCAACTAAAGTCGGTTGCACTTGCAGTCGGATCGGCACCTGACCAGCTCCAAGTCGGTTATTAGAGACGCTTACCTGAAAATAAATAAATATATGCGTTAAATTATTCTGGTATATTCAGTAGATTACTTTCCATCAGATATTTTCTCTTGCACAATTTGTCCAAACGCGTCACAGGATCCAATATAGATTTGTTAGAATCGAGGAATACCCTGTAATATAGTTGAAGCAAGTGCGTGCAAAATTGCAATTTCACTTCCTTCCCTTTATGAGAAGAGAGACATTGTCCCCTCAGACACTCCTAAAGACAGGCGTGATTTTAGATTCCCATCTAACTTACGATGAACACATATTTAAGACCGCGTCCTCATGCATGTCCCGCCTTGGCAAAATAAACCGCGTTAAGCATGCTTTAGATAAAAGTAGTACACTCCTGTTGAGTATTAACTATTTAGTTTTTAGTAAATTATTTTATTGTTCAAATACATCGAAATGTAATATTAACAAACTGCAGGCTGTGCAAAACTTTGCCTACCGCATTGTGAGCGGAGCGCGTGAGTACGAGCATATTACGCCCATTCGTAAAGAGCTTAACTGGCTATCTGTGGCAGTGCTACGATGGCCTTTAAATATATAACGGGCCACGCCCCTAAATACATATCCTCAAATTCTTAAAGCGATCAGAGGTGAGCGGTCGTAATTCAAGAAACTCACAATTTTGGAATATTCCACTTTTAAAACCGCTAGAGGCCAAACAACTTTTCATTATAGAAGAGTTAACTTATGGGATTTTTTAGATCACTCTCTTAAATTGTGCGATTCAGTCACTGTCTTCCAAATTCGCCTGAAAACTAAACTACTCAAACAATTGTAATTTTCTATTTATATATTTTTATAATTTTTGGAACCTTCTTAGTATATGTTATGACTCTTGGGATCGTATTGTAATGTTGTAACGCACCCCTACCCCCGGGGGGTATGGTTTTGGACGGAAGAACACGTGTTGCAGGAATGGCGACTTTAATAAAGTCTTGAGTTTTAGTGTTGACTGATCTGAGGGAAGCGAACTCATAACGGTACGTTACACTGGTGGCAGCGGTTAAAAATGCATTTCGACTCAGCCATGGACTTGACATGTTTTGAACCCCAAAGAGATCTGCTAACCCGTTTAGAGCACGTCCGATCGGATTTTCAGCAAGTGACATCATTCCGTTCAGCCCAAATCGTGACGAAACCTCGTTGAAGAACACATGTGCACCTCGATCACCAGGAGAGGAATTTGTGAACAGCCTGCTAAATACGTTTTGAAATCCATTTAAGTCAGATGAAGCCGACGGAAATAATCACACATCGAGCGAATCGTCGCGCGCATCAAAGATTCAGAAAACCGGTAAACCAGACGATTACAACGGCAAGACTTCACTGAGAGATTACCTGCGACATTTCAATCGATGTGCTGTAGTTAACGATTGGAGCCCTAAAGAATCTGTAGTATTTTTCTCGGCCGCCTTGCGTGGAGTTGCTCAAAAGAACCTACACAGCATGTCTGACAATGACTGTCGACATTACAACAAGTTGGTCTCTCGACTGGAATCGTTCTTCGGCGGAGAGACACAACAAGAACTGCACCAAGCCCGATTGTTAAATCGACGACAATTAGAGGGAGAAAGCCTTAGAAGTTTGGCCGCTGATATTCGTGATGCCTGTAGTCTAGCCTACCAAGACCTTCCCCCACAGGCACAAGAGAGATTTTGTATTCAGCATTTCATTGATGCTATTGGTGACCGTGTTGACCGCTTGAGGCTGAGCAGAGAAAAAGTACCTAGCTTAGACGAAGCACTCTCAACAGCGTGCGAATTAGAAGCCTTCAGATCACTCGAAACTAGTAAAAGCAAGCAATGGAACATGAGATCTCTCTCTACCGAGAAAGAGAACAATATGGCCGCCGGGGCACAGGCCACCCAACAAGATCTTCGAGAAAAGTTCGAGGAATTAAAACGACAACAAGAGGCACAATTTAGTACCTTGTTCGGCCAGATTTAACAACTTCTGAAAGATACCACCGAAAAACAAGATCATCCTTCCCAATCTTGTCGTAACCAGCAACAATCAACTCCAGGACGACAACCCTATCGAGAACAGGCTGAATGTTGGCATTGCAAGGAAAAGGGACACCTTGTACGCGATTGCAGTTTATTGAAACAACAGCAGGGAAACGAGAGGAAGGCACCCTCGAATGCCCAGAGCAGTGCCTAACTGCTGATGAAGGGCAAAAGGAGAACCTAAACTATAGTTCGGCCCACAATGATTGTTTGCGAACCTCATCACTGCGACTTCATGGGATGTATGTAAAAGGATTTGTTGAAAACGTGTGTGTTAATTGGCTTGTTGATAAAGGAGCAGGTAAGAGTACTCTGTCTAGGAAAATTGCAAAATAATTATTTGATGATTCTACTTGTTACTACATGCATGCGGGACAAAGTCAGGATATTTTTCTTGCTAACGGTAAGAAAATTAACATTTATGGTTCGAGTCTGATTACTATTACGATGGGAAAACAAATATTGCAAGTTAATGTGCTCATAGCGGACATTACAGACTAAGCCATCCTAGGAATGGATGCTCTCTCGCAGGTAAATGCGGTTGTTGATGATATTCAAGGAACATTGTCTGTTAATGGTGAAACTGTGGACTGTATTCATTATGATAGTCAACCCTTGAGTTGCAGATGTTTAGTGCGTCGTATGACTTTGGTCCTACCAAATTCAGAAGTTATCATCAACGGTCATTTGAGGCATCGTAAACAATCTTATTGCCATGAGACATTGACATCTAACCTACGTATCCTGGAACCAAGTAACAATCCTCATCTACTTGGAAAGGGACTCTGTATAGCACGCACTCTAGTTGACATTGAAATGTTAAATACTGTTCCAATACGAGTACTTAACCTCACTGATGAACCTCAAACTATAACAGCAAACACAACTATTGCCATAGCAAAACCGGTACAAAGTGTTCAGGTTTTTGATTCGTCAGGCAATTGTAATGACAATAATATAAGCACAGACTGTGATGCCCAAGGTGATCTTCCAGAGCCACTAAGAGACATGTTGTCGAAAAGTGCAACCTACCTTAGTGACGAAGAAGAAAGGCAGGTGACCCAGTTATTGATCAAGTATAAACATGTTTTCTCTCTGTCGGATGGAGAGGTCGGGAGGACCAGCCTACTTCAACACCGAATTAACCCAGGAAACGCAGCTCCAATTCGTCAGGCCCCACAACGCACGCCACCATGGAAACAAGCAGAAGTAGAGAGACAGGTTAATACCTTACTAGAGAGCGAGATAATAGAGGAATCGTCTAGCCCCTGGGCATCCTAATGTTGTATTGGTAACTAAGAAAGATGGTAGCCAACGGTTGTGCGTTGATTACCGAAAACTGAATGAGTTGACTGTAAAAGACGCATTTCCTCTTCCTAATATTTCAGATTCGCTGGATTGCTTGTCAGAGGCCAAGTGGTTCTCTACACTCAATATGGCGTCTGGCTTCTGGCAAGTGACCATGGCTCCCGAGACCAAAGAAAAATCTCCATTTAGAACTACTAGTGGGCTTTACCAGTGGAATGTTATGCCCTTTGGCTTAACCACAGCCCCAGGAACATTCGAAAGGCTGATGACATTGCTCTTAAAAGGGCCACAGTTCAAGATTTGCCTGTGTTACTTGGATGACATTATTGTGTTTTCAAATTCATTTACGAACATTTGACAAGATTAGAGAAAGCTTTTAAAAGAGTTGAGTCCGCTAACTTGAAGCTTAAACACAAGAGGTGTAAAGTATTCAAAAAGGAAACCTCATACCTGGGACATGTTGTTAGTGAGGATGATATCAAGACTGACCCGAAGAAGATAGAGTGTGTGTCTAGGTGGCCTACTCCAGGATCGCCCACAGAAGTAAAGAGTTTCTTGGGCCTTGCATCTTATTATAGACGCTTTGTTCCAGGTTTCCCGTCAATTGCTAAACCACTATACAAACTAACTGAGCATGACTTACTAAAATTTGAATGGACTGTGGAGTGCCAAGTAGCTTTTGAAAGGTTGAAGGAACTTTTAACATCATCACCAATTCTCGCCTATCCGCAAGGCAATGCGCCATTCATTTTGGACACTGACACTCCCAACTACGGTATTGGTACGATACTTTCACAGATCCAGGAGGGAGTAGAAAGGCCCATAGTCTACTGTAGTAGGACACGTTCCAAGATTGAAAGAAATGATTTTACAACTCGTAAAGAACTGTTAGCTATCGTGGAATTTTCGAAGCAACAAAAACACTATCTACAAAACAGGAAGTTCACAATCCGTATAGACCATGCCCCACTACGATCAATCTTGAAGACCAAGGAGCCTGAAGGACAGCTTGCAAGGTGGGTTGCTTTCTTAAGCACCCTTGATTTTGACATAGTGTATCGACAAGGGACAAGACACGTGAATGCCGATTCTATGTCGCGCAGACCATGCACTGAACGATGTAAGTGGTGTAAAGGCTGTCCTGACAACAATCCTTCTACCTGTGAGATTGGTCTACAGACGGAGGAAGCATGTGAGAAATTGCACCCGCCCCCCCCCCCAACCTCATATTAAAACTCGTACCATTAAGATAGAGCCTGAGTGGTCCACAAGGTACTTGGAAGAGCAACAGCTGCAGGATACTACACTTAAGAACTTTATACAAATGAGGAAATCTTGCAAGGAACGCCTTGTATGGGAAGAAATCTCACCTGAAGGTCCTGTCTTGAAGACCCTGTGGACACAATGGGATCGTATGAAAGTACGGGATGGTGTTCTATACCGAAGATGGGAAAGTGACAAGGGCGACAGGATATTATATAAGATTGTTCTGCCAAGTAGTCTTAGAAACACGGCACTGCAAGCCCACCATGATCACTGTACGGCAAGCCATAGGGGCTTACAAAGGACATTACACTCCTTGCGGCTTCATTATTACTTGCCAGGTCTGACCTCCCAGACTTACAGATGGGTATCGAGATGCACTGAATGTGCAGTAAAGAAAAACTACGGAAGAAAGCGCCGAGTACCTCTTCAACAAAGCACCGTGGGGTTTCCTATGGAAAGAATTGCGATGGACATCTTGGGTCCCTTGCCAAAGACTCCACGTGGTAATCGCTATGTACTCGTGATAGCAGACTATTTTACCGAGTGGACTGAGAGCTATGCACTTTCTGATCAAACCGCCACAACAATTTATGGGAAGGTTGTGTCGGAATTCGTGAGTCGTTTTGGCGTACCACGACAAATCCATAACGACCAGGGAACAAATTTCGAATCTAACGTGATGGCGGAGATTTGTAAATTGTTAAACATCGAAAAGACAAGAACAACACAACTGCACCTACAGTCAGACGGACTAGTGGAAAGATTTAATAGGACTCCGGTGGAGATGCTACGAGGAAGGTTGCAGCCAGATCAGAAAGATTGGGACGTCCAACTGCCAGCCTGCATGATGGCTTACAGGTCATCAGTTCATGAGAGCACCGGGTTTACACCGAACCAACTCATGCTTGGGCGTGAAATAGAGGTCCCAATTGACGTCATGACAGAGTCCACTCCGGATCAACCATCAACCTCGTTTGAGTATGTGGAAGCCTTGCAGAAACGACTTTCAAGTGCATTCGAAGATGCGAGACTACACCTGAAGGAATCGGGGGTTCGCCAGGAGCGAAACTATGATAAAAAGCTCTCATGGAAACCATTACAACCGGGTGATAGTGTATGGCTACATAACATTCGCCGCAGAAAAAGGAAGGAATCCTAAGTTAGACAATCCATGGGAAGGACCCTTCTTGGTAATTGCGTCCTTGTCGGATGTGTATCGGATCCAAAGGACACCACGGTGTTACCGTAAGGTCGTGCACGTTGACAGATTGAAGCCATATCTAGGTCCGCCCTTAGAGAACTGGATACCACTACAAGAGGGAAAGGAGACACCCAAAGGTAAAGCAGAAGGGCATAAGGAAGGAAAAACATTAAAAGAAGTATCACGATAGGAAGCCACGAGAAGAACAGCTCGAACCGAGATGACGGATAATGGGATGAGGAAGAATGGACCTAGAAAAAGGACACTACAAGCACGTGGTAGTGAAACACCTGTTGGCCTGACAGGTAAGGAGCCAGTAACAACGACTGATGACAGATCAAGACCGAAGAGAACGATAAGACCCCCCAAAAGATTCGGAGAGTGGGTCTCTTCCCTTCGTTCCAAAGCGCCAATATGAACCCTAAGAAAATACAAGACAATGAAATTCAGTTGACTTTGCAGAGCCAGTTAGTCCAGTAATGTAACTCGTTCGTCCGTTAATTTTTTTTTTACCCTCTTTTAAACAACAACAAACATATTAAACATATGTATGAACTGCGGTTATGAAACGTATATGTGCACGATCCTTCGCAGTAAAGCACTATTTGAGCAATAGTGAAAATCAGACCTGAAAAAAATTTCAAGCCTGTACGGGATTCGAACCACTGACCTCTGCGATACTAGTGCAGCGCTCTACCAATTGAGCTAACAAGCCAACTGGAAGCAGGCCATCAAATTAATTCGACATAAACCTGTATATGATAAATCAAACAACAACATATTAAACATATGTATGAACTGCGGTTATGAAACGTATATGTGCACGAATCCCGTACAGGCCTGAAATTTTTTTCAGGTCTGACTTTCACTATTGCTCAAATAGTGCTTTACTGCGAAGGATCGTGCACATATACGTTTCATAACCGCAGTTCATACATATGTTTAATATGTTTGTTGTTGTTTGATTTATCATCTACGGGTTTATGTCGAATTAATTTGATGGCCTGCTCCCAGTTGGCGTGTTAGCTCAATTGGTAGAGCGCTGCACTAGTATCGCAGAGGTCAGTGGTTCGAATCCCGTACAGGCCTGAAATTTTTTTTCAGGTCTGATTTTCACTATTGCTCAAATAGTGCTTTACTGCGAAGGATCGTGCACATATACGTTACCCTCTTTTGTCAGCAAGGTTGTTGAACAAGGTTTCGCACTGCGATCAGCGCTTTTCTAAGGGGGGAGCAGTGTAATGTTGTAACGCACCCCTACCCGGGGGTATGGTTTTGGACGGAAGAACACGTGTTGCAGGAATGGCGACTTGAATAAAGTCATGAGTTTTAGTGTTGATTGATCTGAAGGAAGCAAACTCATAACGGTACGTTACAATAATTTAGTCATTGTTATTCTTATTTGTGATTAGTAACTCTTGTATATTGTCTTTGAAAAGCCTCCTTTGGGGAAAGTCAATAAAGTATGTATATATGTATGTAAGGAATTGGGCAATCAAAGTTTTCCGACTTGTCTTTTTAATTGAGTGACGACAACTGACGGCTAGCGATAAAGATAGCTGCCATTACTAGCTGAATAATCAAAATTAGTTTCAATTCATGGCAGCTGAAAGACATATTTAACTGGATATTTCCGCGACTTTAAAGCCAAAATTATACCTTTTCTCGAGAAAGGAAGTTGGGTGGAACCTAAATATACGTACAAGTCTGTTGCTAGTTCCTTAGCTTCGGTTCCTCGACCTTGGAGGGCATCTTAATCTAACAAGTTAGTTCGATCCATGTTCCCTTTTAAACGCTGCAGCGTTTTATTTACATTGACATGTTTGACGAACGGCCGCGGCCGGCAGAAAGTTCCGTGAGAAACCGCCGATGAGTAATGAGCATTTCTGCGTTCTAATCAACAGGCCTGTAGTTAGTTTCTTCCCGCTTAATCATCAAAAACTTCGTCAACGAAAAAAGCCTCAAATGGCCGTGGGTGATGGCTTTTAAGGGTCAAAATGCAATAACAAAACAGACAATAACAGAATGACTGCTCTAAGCGTTTCTATTCACAGTCGAACCTGTTTTAAGCGGTCACCAGTTGATTAAGAAAAAGAAGGAAAAGAGGCAAGAGGGAGAGGGAAAGGAAAATTGGAAAGAGAAGAATAAAAGGAGAATTTTGAGAAGAAGAACTGTGGAAAGGGAGGGAAGACGAATGGAGGTGGAGGTTGAAAGGAACGGAGGGATACGGGAAAAAGGGAGGTATACAGGGAGGTATGGGAAGACGAGAAAGGGGGAAGGAATAGAGGGAGATGGAAGGGAGGGGAGGAAAGGGAGAGAAAAAGTGAGTTAGCAATGCAGAGCGAAAGGGAGGAAGGGAGGGAAGGGGAGAAAAGAATGATGAAGGGAACGGGAAAGGGAAGTCGTGCAAAAGCAAAGTATAACGAAGAGGAGAAGGAGTAAGGACGAAATAAACAGGAAATAAGATGCCCTATTCGATAAATGATTTCTTCCTGAGTAACGCAACATACCTGATTCTCCCGCGACGATTGACGCCCAGCATCACTGCTGCGAGCTATCGCCACGGCGAGAATGATCTCAGCGATAGCAAATATGACAATCAAGGCATGTATGGCTATCATAGTATTTTCCTGGTCTTCAAACTTGATTTTTGCGTCCTTAGCCCAAAAGAAAGGAGAACTTTCTTGATCGTTTCTTTGAGGATAATCATAATATTTGAACCACAATATATCTCTCAAAGCCCATGAATAGGATTCAAGTACCACTGCACAAACCACAACAGAGGCAATACTAATTGCACTGAGCCAGTTTATCTGAAATAGTGAGATTAGAGGAGATGGCAATTATTTTCTGAGCTTCAAATATATCTCACCAATTGGACATTATCTTACCAGTACTGGACATTAACCTTAAGTCAGCGAATACCTGTTTAATGCCACTAAGAGGTAAGACGTTATTTTAATATTTTCTCTTCACATAAATAATCTCATACATTTCAGTTGGTAATCATTCTCACCAGAATCGAGGAACGTCTGGTCGTGCTCGCCACAATCAATCCCATAATGCCCGCTGGCAATACCTGTCCGAGCAAGCAGTAAAATTTTAGGCTTTAGAAATCATGTCAAACGGCAGAGAGTAGAGTTTGCAAAGTTTCCCTTTACAAAACCATTACAAGCGTGTTCGCACAGGTGCAAGCAAGTTCTAAAACCGTAGGGAACATTGTTGTCGTGGATGTTCTTTATCCTCTTTACTAGACCCATGAAATCAAATGAAATGGTTTGGGTTGAAGAAACCTGAATTTGCCTTAATCGCAGTCACGCCATGTTGGATGCTACGTCATCATTTTTCCCATGAAAGCGAGGCCACGCGTGTTTGAAAACAATCATGGCGGAATCGATGAGTACTTTAGAGTTTTGGCACCACAATCTGGGGGACATACCGTTGTTCACGAATGCCTTTGTCGAGAAAATGGCTGCTGAAAACCTTCCAGTGAAGAAGACATTTACAAGGGGATATATAAGGCATTTCTTGGGAGGATTTGTTTGTCTTTTGTCACAGCGAGTTTCACTGTGAAAGAATTTATTTTGATCCCATCTTTTTGTCAGAGATGCTTGAAAAGCTCAACCTCTTCTACTTTGAAATTCATCTTAATGCTTGTGTTTAATGAATTAATATTTTTGAGTAGGATTTAATGACATAAGGATGATTTTGTATTGTATCAAAGGAAAAGTGCCACGACTGGGTGTGCGTATGTATGTATAGTAATTTGTCGCCTTCTTATAGATTGATTTTGAGTTGCCATTTTCAAAAAGTATGTTTGCTGTGAACAACTAAAGATTTTATTATCTCATATCTTAGTCAGGTAAATTAATCTTAAGCCCAAATGTTGAAAGTGAAAAATATATACGTATTTGTAATATCTTTCGAGCCAAAAAGGTTTTAAAGTTATCGGCAATATGTTTAATTACATGTAACAATCCTCTGTGTGCCTTAGAACCTTGTTTACCTGAGTGCAATAAGAAAGCAAAAGAATGTGATTCAACTCTAACGTTAATTTTAACCTGTACATGTTATTATAGTCTGTGAAATTCAACATTTTCCCCCTTTGCTCCCTTCAGGATAAACATCTCTAGAAAAGAAAAAAGGATAGCATAGAAAGATAACACTTTTGAATAAATGTGTATAGGCACTTCCCCTTAAAATCAAGTAAGTATTATTTTTTAAAGTTATTCAAAAAACTTTCCCTGAAAGTTTGTAATTAGACATGACACTGTCCATATCTGGTTTATACTGCCTGCTGTAGTCAGTGGGATTACCCTATCAAAGTAATGGAACTCCTTGACTCTCCTTATGGCCCTTTCAACATGCACTCGAAGGTTGTGAAGTTTTTTGCTCTCCTGGAGTTCACCTTTGGAAAACTGTTGCTTGCTGCTTAAAAATGATGGCATCACTACACTGCAACCAAGAGGTGTGAGCAGATCTTGTATAACAAAGCCCTTATCAGCCATAATCTGATCCCCAGGCTGGAGCAATGGCAAAAGACCAGATTGCTTCACCAGCTCTTTATCTGATATTGACCCCTCAAATATTGATATTGATATCTGATATTGACCCCTCTGATATTTACCCCCTCTGATATTGACCCCTCAAATAAATGTAAATTATTTCCCCAGATGGTGAAATAACAACATTTCCCTTATAGGTGGTATGGCTTTTGTACGAGGAGTACATTTCACTATTTAACATTAAACTTGATGGTGCTTGGACCTTTATCTCAGATGCATCAATAATACTCCTGCAGTTTGTGTACAGAGACTTGAAACAAGTGGGCATGTCCTTCTGAATTCTTTCCCGGGAAGGCCATATACAAATACTCCCGAGCATGAAATAAAGAAAATTTATCCAAGAAATAAAAACCCTGCTTACAGTTGTTTGGGAAATATTGAAATTATCACCTAACACTTGGTTTAAAGTACCAACCCTCAACTTTTCAAGAACTAGATAGAACTGATCAAATAAACTTAGTTTGCAGCCTTGCATAGTTTGCCTAACGCCCTCAACTTCGCCGAATTTTGACAACCCACTGCTTTCGAAGGGATTATTCGCTCGGCAATTGGTGAAAGGTAAGATTTGGAATATGTTTTGCGCGATTATTTTGACATTGCGGCACGCAACAATGATCTCTGTTCGGCATGGTCCCGAATCCTCTCTGGCCAAAAGTTCAAATTTATACGCGTGGCCTCGCATTGGTGACAAAAGTACATGACGTCAATCCAAGATGGCTGCTGTGCGATAAAGGCGTATCATCAACGTATGATCAGTAATTCTATTTTGAAATACAAAACGTCACACAATTAGACCCCAGAATATTTAAGATGCAGTTTCATTAAAGAAACGGCCTTACTTTGTGTTATTTGAGAAATACTGAGAGAATAGCCAAGTAGAAGTAAAACAATGCTATTGGGTAGACTTAAGTGTTAATGTATATATTTACAATTACTAAAGGAGGTTAACTGTGAGTAAATAAAGCTAACTCTGTCTCTTCCATGGCTGGTCACGCCACTCATAAGTGATGCATCAGAAAACATATAACAATAATCTATGCGTTGGGTTCTGCACATCACAAATGCGTCACGGCTTTCTTTGGGTATTTTTGCAACTCAGCCCAGCCTAAACTGATCCAAATGCAGCTTTCCAATCGAGCAAAAGAACAGATAGCTTTGTTTCGGCGCGATACGGCAATATGACGACTTCATTTCAAAAGGCTTGCTCGTGTTACATTCCTTGATGCTTGCTATATTTCATATATTCCTTAAATTAATTTCATTAGATTTTCATTTGATTTTCATTTAGATTGGCATTATTCGTCAGCTGATAAGCTAAATGTTGAGCGCCATTCTCAAATTAAGTTTCTCGACGAATGACAGCTGTGAGGGTTGAGGGATATTTGGTCTCGCTGGTCGTATTATTGCAACGAATAGAAGCAGTAGCGAAAAACTGTTTCACGTCTTCGCCATGAATCTCGAATATCTTCTATTTTAACAGTCGAAAGCACAAGCATTGGCAATGAAGCACGTGTACTTTTACGTCTTCAAGTGTACTTACGAGAGCTGCGATCCAACATGGCATAAACAAGAAGCTGAGGTACACGTAGCGTACTTCAAAATGGTCCACGATGCCGAATGCAAAAAAGATAACTGCCATTACTAGTTGAATAATCGAAATAATTTTCAATTCTCGCCGACTGAACGCCATGGCGATCGGAATACTTCCGCGACGTTTACGCTAAAATATTTATACGAAACTCGTTCCCAGATTTATCGCAATTTCTTCGCTTGTCAAGGCCAGTGATGCCTTTGACAACGACAAACATTTGCTGTCTGGTTTCTGGTTGAATATGATCATTTAATTACCGCAACTGTCATCCAAAAACACTCCCTCGCGCGAATAAACTTCAACAAGTATGATTTATAAGGCTTTCCCCTGATTTCTTAACACGTGACTGTTAAATCCAATTTTAACCAACACAACGAAATTTAATGACTGTAAAATACTTTGTGTTATTTGAGAAATACTGAGAGAATAGCCAGGTAGAAGTAAAACATGATATTGGGTAGACTTAAGTGTTAATGTGAATATTATCTGTCTCCTGCATGTCTGGTGACCCCACTCAATTCTGAGCCAATCATAAGTGATGCATCAGAAAACATTTTACAATAATCTATGCATTGGGTTCGGCACATCAGAAATAAGTCACGGCTTTCTTATGGATTGTTGCAACTCAGCCCGGCCTAAACTGATCCAAATGCAGCTTTCCCTTCGAGCATAAGAACGCATAACTTTGTTTCGGCCCGATACGGCAATACGACTTCATTTCAAACGGCTCAGTCTCGTACGCGCGTGTTGTGAAAAACTAATTTACATTCCTTGATCCCCGCTATAGTTCATATATTCCTTATATTTTTTTCATTATATTTCATAGTAAATGAATGAAATAAATACAATGTATGAAAGAAACTCAGTTTTTGACTCAGAAAATGCAGATTTGAGGTAACCTGACAATACTGAAGAGAGATAATTCAGTGTACAACCGATTACAAACTGTTTAGTTGCAACTTTTTACCCACTCGCGTGCTTATTCACTGTATTCCTTATTGTAATCGAAATCGTGTGATTACCTGAGCGAATATTAAACTCATCTTGGTGCGACTAAATTAAATGTATTGCTTGAAAATTCTACCGTGCTATACATAGTCAACTCCGACGAAGGGCTAATGCTTGAAACGTCAGCTTTTGTAATCGTTACGGTGGCCAATTTACCATTTCAACTTTGTTGATATATCCAAATTATTTCGTTACCCCCACCGACGTAGCCCCAAGCAACTATCAGCCTCTATACATAGTCAAGCCATATCAGTTCAAAGTCCTTAGCGGAAGTCGACCCTAAGGCGTTTGAAAACAGCTGCAAAATTATGCTAATCGTTAACAGCTAGGTGTTTTATAGCTTTCCAAATTGGTCACGCCAAATTGCTAGGCGTGACCATTAGCCACGATTTAAAGTGGAACATGCACACCTCTGAACTAAGTAGAAAATGTTCCTCTCGTCTCTACTTTTTGAGACAACTCAAGAGATCCGGAGTTACACCAAGTGAACCTGTGCAATTCTATGTAACATGTATTAGGCCCGTCTTGGAATACGCAAGTCCTGTATTCCACCGTTCCCTACCAAACTACATCAGCGAAGATTTGGAACGGATCCAAAGAAGGGCACTCAGAATCATCTATCCTGACCTGTCATATAGTGTAGCACTAGAAACAGCTGGCCTACCGAAACTTCACTAGAGGAGGGAAAAAATTTCAACCAATCTGTTTGACGAGATAGTCCGTAACCCCACCCATAGACTCCACAGCCTCCTCCCCCAAAGGAAGAGTTGTGGATACGCGCTAAGGAGCAAAAGTGATTTTACTCTCCCCCGATGCAAAACCGAGCGCTTGAAGAACAGTTTTATTTTTAGCCATATATATAAGATGTAGATAATTTTCCTTCTTTCTTAACGACGAAGTTGTACTATTTTATACGTCCTTTTTATCATCTGTATTTGTAAATATTCCGTAATTCAGCCTATGGCTGCAAGGTGTTTATAATAAAGTATCTATCTTTCCAAAAGTCACGTTCTTAAAACGAAATTTTCCTTCCTCAAACTGAAATACGACCTAATCGGCCCATTTCTAGTGTAGACTAGGAAAAATCGACCGACGATGTATAGGATCAAGACCTATCAGCTCATCAAATTAATTCCCTTACGGCAATATATATCAATTCCAGTCTATATTTCTGCAGCCGTTCTCGATTTTGACAGTTTCCCGACAAATGACAGCTGAGAGCGGTTGACTGATATTTGGTCTCACTGGTCATATGATTGTTACGAATAGAAGCACCAGCGAAAAATTGTTCAACTTCTTCGCCATGAACCTCGATTATCTATTTTAATTGTCACAAGTACGACCTTTGGCAATAGAACGCCTATAGTTCTACGTCTTCAAGTGTACTTACGAGAGCTGCGATCCAACATGGCATGAACAAAAAGCTGAGGTACACGTAGCGAACTTCAAAATGGTCCGCGATGCCGAATGCGAAAAAGAAAACTGCCATTGCCAGCTGAATAATCGAAATGATTTTCAATTCTCGCCGGCTGAACGCCATGTCGAATAGAATATTTTCCGCGACGTTTATACTAAAAAATTTACATAATAACTTTTGAAACTGACGGAACCACAATAACTCGATCCCAGACTCATCGCAACCTCTTCGCTTGTGAAGGCCAGTGATGGCTTTAAGAGCGACAAAGATTTGCTGTTTGGTTTGCTGATGAATGTGATCATTTAACTACCGTGACAGCGAGCTAGCAAATAGTCATCCAGAAACAATCGCTCGTGCGAATAACCTTCAACAAGTATGATTTGTAAGGCTGCCCTTCCATTTTTTTTTTCTTAATACGTGACGGCATTTTGAGGTGTCAATTTCAAGGTGAAATCAGTTGATATTAGCGATCATAAAAGGCCTTCTGCTTCACGGGGATACATATAAGCCAGGAGAAGGATTTTAATGAGGGCCCTCCAGGCGTTTATGGTGCTAAATTGAGGCTTTTCATTCGGGAGGAGCTTGGGGGAGGGGGGGGGGGGAGGTGTTACCAAACCTTATTTTGTGCGGAATCAGTGTTAAAAAATGAAAAATACACACAGTAAGTAGCCTTATTCTATTTTATTTTGCTATGAAGCTGAAATGAATGGGTTTATATGAATGAAGAGGGAATTCTACTCGACCAGGTCTCTCCCCATCCCTCCCCTCTCTAAGAAGTCTCCCGTCTGATGAACTCTTTCCCTCCCTCCACTGTGGATAATTGAAGCGCTTACAGTAGCTATTCATTCACGGGCGAGCGCCTGATCGCGGAATGGCCACCACTGGTTGGGCTGCAACTAAAGTCGGTTGCACTTGCAGTCGGATCGGCACCTGACCAGCTCCAAGTCGGTTATTAGAGACGCCTACCTGTAAAATGAATAAATATATGCGTTAAATTACTCTGGTATATTCAATAGATTACTTTCCATCAGATATTTTCTCTTGCACAATTTGTCCAAACGCGTCACAGGATCCAATGTGGATTGTTAGAATCGAGGAATACCCTGTAATATAGTTGAAGCAAGTGCGTGCAAAATTGCACTTTCACTTCCTTCCCTTTATGAGAAGAGAGACATTGTCCCCTCAGACACTCCTAAAGACTTGGGCGTGATTTTAGATTCCCATCTAACTTACGACGAACACATAATTAAGACCGCGTCCTCATGCATGTCCCGCCTTGGCAAAATAAACCGCGTTAAGCATGCTTTAGATAAAAGTAGTACACTCCTGTTGAGTATTAACTCTTTAGTTTTTAGTAAATTATTTCATTGTTCAAATACATCGAAATGTAATATTAACAAACTGCAGGCTGTGCAAAACTTTGCCTACAACATTGTGAGCAGAGCGCGTAAGTACGAGCATATTACGCCCATTCGTAAAGAGCTTAACTGGCTATCTGTAGCAGTGCTACGATGCCCTTTAAATGTATGACGGGCCACGCCCCTAAATACATGTCCTCAAATTCCTAAAGCGATCAGAGGTGAACGGTCGTAATTCAGGAAACTCACAATTTTGGAATATTCCACTTTTTAAAACCGCTAGAGGACAAAGAACTTTTCATTATAGAATAGTTTCAGTCATTCTCTTCAAAATTCGCCTGAAAAATAAACTACTCAAAGAATTGTAATTTTCTATTTATATATTTTTATAATTTTTAGAACCTTCTTAGTATATGTTATGACTCTTGGGATCGTATTGTAATGTTGTAACGCACCCCTACCCCCGCGGGTATGGTTTTGGACGGAAGAACACGTGTTGCAGGAATGGCGACTTGAATAAAGTCTTGAGTTTTAGTGTTGACTGATCTGAAGGAAGCGAACTCATAACGGCCGTTACACTGGTGGCAGCGGTTAAAAAAGCATTTGACTCAGCCATGGACTTGACATGTTTTGAACCCCAAAGAGATCTGCTAACCCGTTTAGAGCACGTCCGATCAGATTTTCAGCAAGTGACATCATTCCGTTCAGCCCAAATCGTGACGAAACCTCGTTGAAGAACACATGTGCACCTCGATTACCAGGAGAGGAATTTGTGAACAGCCTACTAAATACGTTTTAAAATCCATTTAAGTCAGATGAAGCCGACGGAAATAATCACATATCGAGCGAATCGTCGCGCGCATCAAAGATTCAGAAAACCGGTAAACCAGACGATTACAACGGCAAGACTTCACTGAGAGATTACCTGCGACATTTCAATCGACGTGCTGTAGTTAACGATTGGAGCCCTGAAGAATCTGTAGTATTTTTCTTGGCCACCTTGCGTGGAGTTACTCAAAAGATCCTACACGGCATGTCTGACAATGACTGTCGACATTACAACAAGTTGGTCTCTCGACTGGAATCTTGCTTCGGCGGAGAGACACGAAAAGAACCAAGCCCGATTGTTAAATCGACGACAATTAGAGGGAGAAAGCCTTAAAAGTTTGGCCGCTGATATTCGTGATGCCTGTAGTCTAGCCTACCAAGACCTTCCCCCACAGGCACAAGAGAGATTTTGTATTCAGCATTTCATTGATGCTATTGGCGACCGTGATGACCGCTTGAGGCTGAGCAGAGAAAAAGCACCTAGCTTAGACGAAGCACTTTCAACAGCGTGCGAATTAGAAGCCTTCAGATTACTCGAAACTAGTAAAAGCAAGTAATGGAACATGAGATCTCTCTCTACCGAGAAAGAAAACAATATGGCCGCCGGGGCACAGGCCACCCAACAATATCTTCGAGAAAAGTTGGAGGAATTAAAACGACAACAAGAGGCACAATTTAGTACCTTGTTCGGCCAGATTCAACAACTTCTGAAAGATACCACCGAAAAACGATCATCCTTCCCAATCTCGTCGTAACCAACAACAATCAACTCCAGGACGACAACCCTATCGAGAACAGGCTGAATGTTGGCATTGCAAGGAAAAGGGACACCTTGTACGCGATTGCAGTTTATTGAAACAACAGCAGGGAAACGAGAGGAAGGCATCCTCGAATGCCCAGAGGAGTGCCTAACCGCTGATGAAGGGCAAAAGGAGAACCTAAACTATAGTTCGGCACACAATGATTGTTTGCGAACCTCATCACTGCGACTTCATGGGATGTATGTAAAAGGATTTGTTGAAAACGTGTGTGTTAATTGGCTTGTTGATAAAGGAGCAGCTAAGAGTACTCTGTCTAGGAAAATTGCAAAATAATTATTTGATGATTCTACTTGTTACTACATGCATGCGGGACAAAGTCAGGATATTTTTCTTGCTAACGGTAAGAAAATTGACATTCACGGTTCAAGTCTGATTACTATTAGGATAGGAAAACAAGTATTTCAAGTTAATGTGCTCATAGCGGACATTACAGACTAAGCCATCTTAGGAATGGATGCTCTCTCGCAGGTAAATGCGGTTGTTGATGTTACTCAAGGAACATTGTCTATTAATGGTGAGACTGTGGACTGTATTCATTATGATAGTCAACCCTTGAATTGCAGATGTTTAATGCGTCGTATGACTTTGGTCTCACCAAATTCAGAAGTTATCATCAACGGCCATTTGAGGCATTGTAAACAATCTTATTGCCATGAGACATTGACATCTAACCTACGTATCCTGGAACCAAGTAACAATCCTCATCTACTTGGAAAGGGACTCTGTATAGCACGCACTCTAGTTGACATTGAAATGTCAAATACACTTCCAATACGAGTACTTAACCTCACTGATGAACCTCAAACTATAACAGCAAACACAACTATTGCCATAGCAAAACCGGTACAAAGTGTTCAGGTTTTTGATTCGTCAGGCAATTGTAATGACAATAACATAAGCACAGACTGTGATGCCCAAGGTGATCTTCCAGAGCCACTAAGAGACATGTTGTCGAGGAGTGCAACCTACCTCAGTGACGAAGAAGAAAGGCAGGTGACCCAGTTATTGATCAAGTATAAACATGTTTTCTCTCCGTCGGATGGAGAGGTCGGCAGGACCGCCTACTTCAACACCGAATTAACTCAGGAAACGCAGCTCCAATTCGTCAGGCCCCACAACGCACGCCACCATGGAAACAAGCAGACGTAGAGAGAAAGGTTAATACCTTACTGGAGAGCGAGATAATAGAGGAATCGTCTAGCCCCTGGGCATCCTAATGTTGTATTGGTAACTAAGAAAGATGATAGCCAACGGTTGTGCGTTGATTACCGAAAACTGAATGAGTTGACTGTAAAAGACGCATTTCCTCTTCCTAATATTTCAGATTCGCTGGATTGCTTGTCAGAGGCAAAGTGGTTCTCTACACTCAATATGGCGTCTGGGTACTGGCAAGTGACCATGGCTCCCGAGACCAAAGTTAAATTTCCCTTTAGAACTTCTAGTGGGCTTTACCAGTGGAATGTTATGCCCTTTGGCTTAACCACAGCCCCAGGAACATTCGAAAGGCTGATGACATTGCTCTTAAAAGGGCTACAGTTCAAGATTTGCCTGTGTTACTTGGATGACATTATTGTGTTTTCAAATTCATTTACGAACATTTGACAAGATTAGGAAGCTTTTAAAAGAATTGAGTCCGCTAACTTGAAGCTTAAACACAAGAGGTGTAAAGTATTCAAAAAGGAAACCTCATGCCTGGGACATGTTGTTAGCGAAGATGGTATCAAGACTGACCGGAAGAAGATAGAGTGTGTGTCTAGCTGGCCTACTCCAGGATCGCCCACAGAAGTAAAGAGTTTCTTGGGCCTTGCATCTTATTATAGACGCTTTTTTCCAGGTTTCCCGTCAATTGGTAAACCACTATACAAATTAACTGAGCATGACTTACTAAAATTTGAATGGACTGTGGAGTGCCAAGTAGCTTTTGAAAGGTTGAAGGAACTTTTAACATCATCACCAATTCTCGCCTATCCGCAAGGTGATGCGCCATGCATTTTGGACACTGACACTCCCAACAACAGTATTTGTGCGATACTTTCAGAGATCCAGGAGGGAGTAGAAAGGCCCATAGTCTACTGTAGTAGGACACTTTCCAAGATTGAAAGAAATGATTTTACAACTCGTAAAGAATTGTTAGCCATCGTGGAATTTGCGAAGCAACAAAAACACTATCTACAAAACAGGAAGTTCACAATCCGTATAGACCATGCCCCACTACGATCATTCTTGAAGACCAAGGAGCCTGAAGGACAGCTTGCAAGGTGGGTTGCTTTCTTAAGCACCCTTGATTTTGACATAGTGTATCGACAAGGGACAAGACACGTGAATGCCGATTCTATGTCGCGCAGACAATGCACTGAACGATGTAAGTGGTGTAAAGGCTGTCCTGACAACAATCCTTCTACTTGTGAGATTGGTCTACAGACGGAGGAAGCATGTGAAAAATTGCTCCCCCCAACATCAAACGAAAACTCGTACCGTTAAGATAGAGCCTGAGTGGTCCACAAGGTACTTGGAAGAGCAACAGCTGCAGGATACTACGCTTAAGAACTTTATACAAATGAGGAAATCTTGCAAGGAACGCCTTGTATGGGAAGAAATCTCACCTGAAGGTCGTGTCTTGAAGACCCTGTGGACACAATAGGATCGTATGAAAGTACGGGATGGTGTTCTATACCGAAGATGGGAAAGTGACAAGGGCGACAGGATATTATATAAGATTGTTCTCCCAAGTAGTCTTACAAACACGGCATTGCAAGCCCACCATGATCACTGTACGGCAAGCCATAGGGGCTTACAAAGGACATTACACTCCTTGCGGCTTCGTTATTACTTGCCAGGTCTGACCTCCCAGACTTACAGATGGGTATCGAGATGCACTGAATGTGCAGCAAAGAAAAACTACGGAAGAAAGCGCCGAGTACCTCTTCAACAAAGCACCGTGGGGTTTCCTATGGAAAGAATTGCGATGGACATCTTGGGTCCCTTGCCAAAGACTCCACGTGGTAATCGCTATGTACTCGTGATAGCAGACTATTTTACCAAGTGGACTGAGAGCAATGCACTTTCTGATCAAACCGCCACAACAATTGCTGTGAAGGTTGTGTCGGAATTCGTGAGTCGTTTTGGCGTACCACGACAAATCCATAACGACCAGTGAACAAATTTCGAATCCAACGTGATGGCGGAGATTTGTAAATTGTTAGACATCGAAAAGACAGGAACAACACCACTGCACCCACAGTCAGACGGACTAGTGGAAAGATTTAATAGAACTCTGGTGGAGATGCTGCGAGGAAGGTTGCAGCCAGATCAGAAAGATTGGGACGTCCAACTGCCAGCCTGCATGATGGCTTACAGGTCATCAGCTCATGAGAGCACCGGGTTTACACCGAACCAACTCATGCTTGGGCGTCCCAATTGACGTCATGACAGAGTCCACTCCAGATCAACCATCCACCTCGTTTGCGTATGTGGAAACCTTACAGAAACGACTTTCAAGTGCATTCGAAGATACGAGACTACACCTGAAGGAATCGGGGGTTCGCCAGGAGCGAAACTATGATAAAAAGTTCTCATGGAAACCATTACAAGCGGGTGATAGTGTATGACTACATAACATTCGCCGCAGAAAAAGGAGGGAATCCTAAGTTAGACACTCTATGGGAGGGACCTGTAGTACACAGCGGTTAAAATGAAATCGGTTTTATTCACGTACCTAAGAGAACTAACTAAATAATTAAAGACATGCTGTATATATGCAGGTCTCGAGGGTATTACATCACACCATCACGCCTCGCATTACATCGCGCATATTTCATGCTCGTTGGCATCCTATACACTACATTCCCTCCTTTCCTAAATGTTCAACATACAAATCGAAGCCTTTAAATTAAACCAGTCGCTCGATAGAAGGACAAGAAGTTGAAGATATTCAGTTCATATCATATTCAGTTCATATTCAGTTTATATGGCTTTATAACGATCGGGCGGTCTTACAGTCCGGGTCGACCTCCGAACAGGCCTTCCCACTCCGGTATTTTCATTGTCTGGGAAATGCCTAGGTTGTTCTTGAGAATCTTCAGACGTTCCAGGAACCTCTTTTGGCATCGGTACGACTGTCGTCTCTGAAATTTTGCTTGCCCCTGGGTCATCCACTCGTACTGCAGAACCTGCCTGTACCACTTGGTCTTCGTTGCTATTGGATACATCTCCGTGCTCGTTATACTTCTTTACAAACACAGTGTTTCTTTCCAGTTCAATGCCAGTCTCGTTCCTGAGCGTTACCTCTGACCCCGTCTTATGAACAACCTTAAAGGGATCAGGGTTAAAGTTGGTAGACAGCTTGTTGGTTTTTTCTGCTTTCACAAGAACCGTGTCGCCAACACTTATGCTTTTGGGCGTGGCACCCCTCTTAAGGTCAGCGTAAGCTTTTCCCTTTAATTTACATGACCAATCTCGCTCTTGCACTTCCTCGCCTGGCACACCAACTGTCTCTCTCTTTAGCTCTGGCAGCTTGGATCTCATTTCGCGACCAAACATCATATAACAGGGTGTAGTCCCTGTCGTCGTTTGCGGAGTGGATCTGTACGCCGTCAACCATACCAGCAACTCAGTTCTCCAGTTCCTTCCTTCCAAATGTGCGATCTGTATGCATTTCAGTAACGAGCGATTCTGGCGTTCCACCTCTCCATTGGCTTGTGGCCACAATGGAGTCGTTTTCCGGTGTTCGATACCATTCGTACGTAAAAAGGCTTCAAACTCTTTAGACACGAATTGGGGGCCATTATCTGTCCTTAGCGAGAATGGAAAACCGAATCTTGCAAACATGGGTGCAAGTGCTTCGATGACCTTGGAACTTGTCGTAGACTTCATTATAGCAACCTCTAGGAATCGACTATAGTAATCGACCACCACCAAAATACTCTCTCCTGTGGGTAGGGGTCCTAGTAGATCTGCTCCACAGTCCTGCCAATGGGCACTTGGAGGAAAAACGCGAGACATCGGCTCTGGGGGGTCAAATCCAGAAGTGACCTGGCAGCCATGACAATTTCTATAAAACTTCTCAACGTCTTTGTCCATTCTTGGCCACCAAACTTTACTGCGGAGACGATACTTCGTTTTGACTATACCCTGGTGCCCTTCGTGTGCTAAGCGCACCATCCTGTCGCGCAAGAGCCTGGGAACCACAATCCTTGTGCCTCGAAGCAAGAGTTCACCATACAGACATAATTCGTCCTTGACCTGTGCATACGAGGGAAGTATACACTGGTCCCAGTTCCCTGTCTTAACACATTTCTTCACCTGGGTCAATTCCTCGTCATCATAGGAAGCTTCCTCAATCTCTCTAGGTGATAGAGCAACGGGTACACAGTCCTCAACAATTGCTCTAACATAGTCATACTCCTCTCCATGGTCTACGTGATCCGAATTCAAGCGGGACAACGCGTCTGCTATATTAGTCTTTCCTGGGCGGTACACTACTTTAAAATCGTACCCTTGTAGCCTTAAGACCCATCTCTCTATCCTGGCGCAAGGTCTCGAAGTACTGGAGTAGATACGCTCCAGGGGCTTGTGGTCGGTCTCCAACTCGAAGTCCTGTCCAGAAACATACATGTTAAACCGTTCACATGCCCAAACCAAGGCCAGCGCTTCCTTCTCCGTTTGGCTGGAGCGCCGTTCGACGTCAGTTAAGCTCCTTGATGCGTACGAGACAACTCTCCACATGCCTTTCTGCTGCTGGGTGAGTACTGCCCCTAAGCCAACTGGGGATGCATCAGCAATGATTCGCGTTCTGCAGCCAACCTTAAAATAAGCCAGTGTCTCCGCCTGGGTGATTAGACGCTTTAGTTCCTCAAAAGCTGCTTGTTGCTCATTTCCCCAGTGAAACACTACGCCCTTCCTGGTCAACTCTTGAATAGGTTTCGCTACGGACGCTACGTCTGGCATGAACTTCGAAGAATACTGGACAATACCCATAAACGATCGTACTTCGCTTGCGTCTTTGGGAGGTCTTGCATCTCTAATAGCGGCTATTTTCTCTTCGCATGGATTTATACCGTCACTAGTCAACTCATGGCCAAAGAACGTAAGCTTCGACAACCTAAACTGGCACTTGTCTCCGTTCACCGTCAACCCCACTTCACTCAGTCTATCCAACACAGCAAAAAGACGCTTGTCGTGTTCCTCCACGTCACCTCCATGAACAATAAGATCGTCCGCAATATTGGCAACCCCAGCACAACCCCTTAACACGTCTCTGATGATTTGCTGATACTTTTCTGGTGCCGATGTCACCCCAAACATCAACCGCTTGTACCGATACAGCCCTCGGTGCGTGACGAAAGTAGTAATGTGACGACTTTCCTCGCTGAGCAGGATCTGGTGAAAACCCCACTTGAGATCAATCTTGCTAAACATAGTACTTCCATTCAAGTCATGTAACAGCTCCTCGACGGTTGGAATTGGATGCCGCTCCCTGACGATTGCTTCATTCGCTCGGCGCATGTCAACACAGACCCTCACGTCACCGTCACCTTTGGGAACAACCACCAATGGCGATATCCATCCTGACGGCCCTTCCGGCACTTCCTCTATGATATCCAGCCTCAAAAGTTCATCAAGCTTTGCATCAACCTTCTCTCGCAACCCAAAAGGAATCCTACGTACATGCTGCGCTACAGGCTTCACTGACTCATCAACATGCAGTTTTAATTCGTAACCCTTCAAAAGACCAACACCACTAAATAACTCCTTGTATTTTCCTCTAACGCTGCCGTCTGGTCGTCCTCCGTCAACACTGTTTGCTTAAAAAGGACCAACACGTAGCAGGTTTAGCACCTCGGCAGTTTCGCGCCCCAACAGCGTACGACCATCGCCTTCAACCACTATAAATTCAGCCTTACTTCCGTCTTTAAACTCACACCTAGCGTGCGTGACATCTGCTGTAAAAGTTCCTAGAGTCGATAAAGGTTCTACGCCACCATAAGCAAAAATTTCTTTCGCAGACTTCCGAGATTCACACTTGATCCCCTTCTGCTTTAGTAATTCCCAAGTCCGCTGTCCCATAACATTACATGAAGCTCCCGAATCAATAAGAACATCTGGTACGTACACACCACCGATGATCAGCGTTACCAACGCACTTCTTTCTTCCCTGTGGTCATCCAACTGTTCCACTGAAAAGGCATAATCGGGTCTTGACTGACGAGCTGGTGTTGCAAAATCTTTTTTGTCTTCTTCTCGGGAGGCAGGTCCGCGAGTCACTAGATTTGCCTCTTGCCCCAGTCTTCCGCGTCCACGTCCACCCCGACCAAATCCACCTCTGCTATTCCTCGTTCCTTTGGATCCCGACTGGGCGCCGCCTCGCTGATGGAATTGGGGGCATTTGACTTTGAAATGGCCTATCGTACCGCACTTCCCGCAAGTCTGACCTCGCGCCGGGCACCTCCAATCCTGACTAAAGTGTCCTTCCCGTCCGCAACTAAAGCACGTCTTCAATTTTCTGGGATTCTTGTTTCCATCCACTTTTCCTCTCACTGCATTGACCCGGTCTACCTGGTCCGTGTTGTATTGTTTCAGTTGTCTATCAACTGCTTCTTGGGATCTCGCAACCCGCAACAAATCACCCAAAGTAACAGTCCCTTCCTTTTCCAGGAACTTCCGGCGCAAGTGGCTGGAGTAACACTTGTCTATGAGTTGATCCCGAATGTAGTCGTCCTCGTTGACGCCAAACTCACAAGTCGCTGCTCGCTGACGCAATCTGCACACAAACTGGTCCACAGTTTCTCCACTCTCCTGCGAAATTTGTCTAAACAAATGTCTCTCAAAAGGAACGTTTGACTTGGGAACAAAATAATTGTCAAGTACCTGAAGTGTTGCCTGAAAACTCGCATCCTCGCCATCACCGGCTAATGTGAAATAAATTTCTTGAACGTCCATACCAGCAACGTGCAACAAAAGAGCTCGCTTTTGAGCGTCGTTCGAAACACCTTTTCCCGTCACGTACAAATCGAACGCTCGCTTCCATCTCTTCCCCCGCTGACTTAAATTGTGTGCCTCTCCCTTCGGATTAAATGGTTCCAATCCACTGACATCTAAAGCAACTGTAGCCATTCCAGAACCATTAACAGAACTGCCAACAGCACCGCTTGTCGTTTCGTCTGATCCACCGTGTCCCGGCATCTCTGAATAAAATCCCTGGCGAAATCACTTACGAATTCTCGGACGAAACTCCTGAAACCTCGGACAAAACCTCGAAATCCTTGAAGTCCTCTAAATCTTCACAATTCTCGAAATCCTCGTCGCCAGTGTAGTACACAGCGGTTAAAATGAAATCGGTTTTATTCACGTACCTAAGAGAACTATCTAAATAATTAAACACATGCTGTATATATGCAGGTCTCGAGGGTATTACATCACACCATCACGCCTCGCATTACATCGCACATATTTCATGCTCGTTGGCATCCTATACACTACAGGACCCTTCTTGGTAATTGCGTCCTGGTCGGATGTGTATCGGATCCAAAGGACATCACGGTCTTACCCTAAGGTCGTGCACGTTGACAGATTGAAGCCATATCTAGGTCCGCCCTTAGAGAACTGGATACCACAACAAGAGGGAAAGAAGACACCCAAAGGTAAAGCAGAAGGGCATAAGGAAGGAACGGTCACCAGAGGAAAAACATCAAAAGAAGTATCACGAAAGGAAGCCACGGGAAGAACAGCTCGAACCGAGATGACGGATAATGGGATGAGGAAGAATGGACCTAGAAAAAGGACACTACAAGCACGTGGTAGTGAAACACCTGTTGGCCTGACAGGTAAGGAGCCAGTAACAAAGACTGATGACAGATCAAGACCGAAGAGAACAACAAGACCCCCCAAAAGATTCGGAGAGTGGGTCTCTTCCCTTTGTGCCAAAGCGCCAATATGAGCCCCAAGAAAATACAAGACAATGAAATTCAGTTGACTTTGCAGAGCCAGTTAGTCCAGTAATGTAGCTCGTTCGTCCGTTAGTTTTTTTTTTTTACTCTCTTTTGTTAGCAAGGTTGTTGAACAAGGTTTCGCACTGCGGTCAGTGCTCTTCTAAGGGGGGAGCAGTGTAATGTTGTAACGCACCCCTACCAGGGGGTATGGTTTTGGACGGAAGAACACGTGTTGCAGGAATGGCGATTTGAATAAAGTCATGAGTTTTAGTGTTGATTGATCTGAAGGAAGCGAACTCATAACGGTACGTTACAATAATTTAGTCATTGTTATTCTTATTTGTGATTAGTAACTCTTGTATAGTGTCTTTGAAAATTCTCCTTTGGTGAAAGTCAATAAAGTATGTATATATGTATGTAAGCAATTGGGAAATCAAAGTTTTCCGACTTGTCTTTTTAATTGACTGACGACAACTGACGGTTGGCACTAAAGATAGCTGCCATTACTAGCTGAATAATCAAAATTAGTTTCAATTCATGGCTGCTGAAAGATATATTTAATTGGGTATTTCCGCGACTTTAAAGCCAAAATTATACCTTTTCTCGAGAAAGGAAGTTGGGTGGAACTTAAATATATGTACAAGTCTGTTGCTAGTTTCTTAGCTTCGGTTCCTCGACCTTAGAGGGCATCTTAATCTAACAAGTTAGTTCGATCCATGTTCCCTTTTAAACGCTGCAGTGTTGTATTTACATTGACATGTTTGACGAGCGGCCGCGGCCGGCAGAAAGTTCCGTGAGAAACCGCCGATGAGTAATGAGCTTTCTGCGTTCTAATCAACAGGCCTGTAGTTAGTTTCTTCCCCCTTAATCATCAAAAACTTCGTCAACGAAAACGGCCTCAAATAGCCGTGGGTGATAGCTTTTAAGGGCCAAAATGCAACAACAAAACAGACAATAGCAGAATGACTGTTCTAAGCGTTTCTATTCACAGTCGAACCTGTTTTAAGCGGTCACCAGTTGATTTGGAAAAAGAAGGAAAAGAGGCAAGAGGGAGAGGGAAAGGAAAATTGGAAAGGGAAGAATAAAAGGAGAATTGTGAGAAGAAAAACTGTGGAAAGGGAGGGAAGACGAATGGAGGTGGAGGTTGAAAGGAACGGAGGGATACAGGAAAAAGGGAGGTATACAGGGAGGTATGGGAGGACGAGAAAAGGGGGAAGGAATCGAGGGAGATGGAAGGGAGGGGAGGAAAGGGAGAGAAAAAGTGAGTTAGCAATGCAGAGCGAGAGGGAGGAAGGGAGGGAAGGGGAGAAAAGAATGATGAAGGGAACGGGAAAGGGAAGTCGTGCAAAAGCAAACTATAACGAAGAGGAGAAGGAGTAAGGACGAAAGAAACAGGAAATAAGATGCCCTATTCGATAAATGATTTCTTCCTGAGTAACGCAACATACCCGATTCTCCCCCGACAATTGACGCCCAGCATCACTGCTCCGAGCTATCGCCACGGCGAGAATGATCTCAGCGATAGCAAATATGACAATCAAGGCATGTATGGCTATCATAGTATTTTCCTGGTCTTCAAAATTGATTTTTGCGTCCTTAGCCCAAAAGAAAGGAGAACTTTCTTGATCGTTTCTTTGATGATAATCATAAAATTTGAACCACAATATATCTCTCAAAGCCCATGAATAGGTTTCAAGTACCACTGCACAAACCACAACAGAGGCAATACTAATTGCACTGAGCCAGTTTATCTGAAATAGTGAAATTAGAGGAGATGGCAATTATTTTCTGAGCTTCAAATACATCTTACCAATTGGACATTATCTTACCAGTACTGGACATTAACCTTAAGTCAGCGAATACCTGTTTAATGCCACGAAAAAGTAAGACGTTATTTTAATATTTTCTCTTCACATAAATAATCTCATACATTTCAGTTGGTAATCATTCTCACCAGAATCGAGGAACGTCTGGTCCTGCTCGCCACAATCAATCCCATAATGCCCACTGGCAATACCTGTCCGAGCAAGCAGTAAAATTTTAGGTTTTAGAAATTATGTCAAACAGCAGAGAGTAGAGTTTGCAAAGTTTCCCTTTACAAAACCATTACAAGCTTGTTCGTACAGGTGCAAGCAAGTTTTAAAACCGTAGGAAACATTGGAAACATTGTTGTCGTGGATGTTCTTTATCCTCTTTACTAGACCCTTCAAATCAAATGAAATCGTTTGGTATGGAGAAACCTGAATTTGCCTTAATCGCAGTGTTGGATGCTACGTCATCATTTTTCGCATGAAAGCGAGGCCACGCGTGTTTGAAAACAATCATGGCGGAATCGATGAGTACTTTAGAGTTTTGGCACCACAATCTGGGGGACATACCGTTGTTCACGAATGCCTTTGTCGAAAAAATGGCTGCTGAAAACCTTTCAGTGAAGAAGACATTTACAAGGGGATATATAAGGCAGTTCTTGAGAGGATTTGTTTGTCTTTTGTCAGAGCGAGTTTCACTGTGAAAGAACTTATTTTGATCCCATCTTTTTGTCAGAGATGCTTGAAAAGCTCAATCTCTTCTATTTTGAAATTCATCTTAATGCTTGTGTTTAATGAATTAATATTTTTGAGGGGGATTTAATGACATAAGGATGGTTTTGTACTGTATCAAAGGAAAAGTGCCATGACTGGGTGTGCTATGTATGTATAGTAATTTGTCGCCTTCTTATAGATTGATTTTGAGTTGCCATTTTCAAAAAGTATGTTTGCTGTGAACAACTAAAGATTTTATTATCTCATATCTTAGTCAGGTGAATTGATCTTAAGCCCAAATGTTGAAAGTAAAAAATATATACATATTTGTAATATCTTTCGAGCAAAAAGGTTTTAAAGTTATCTGCAATATGTTTAATTACATGTAACAATCCTCTGTGTGCCTTAGAACCTTGTTTACCTGGGTGCAATAAGAAAGCAAAAGAATGTGATTCAACTCTAACGTTAATTTTAACCTGTACATGTTATTATAGTCTGTGAAATTCAACATTTTCCCCCTTTTCTCCCTTCAGGATAAACATCTCTAGAAAAGAAAAAAGGATAGCATAGAAAGATAACACTTTTGAATAAATGTGTATAGGCACTTCCCCTTAAAATCAAGTAAGCATTATTTTTTAAAGTTATTCATTAAATAAAGGTCCCTGAAAGTTTGTAATTAGACATGACACTGTCCATATCTGGTTTATACTGCCTGCTATAGTCAGTGGGATTACCCTATCAAAGTAATGGAACTCCTTGACTCTCCTTATGGCCCTTTCAACATGCACTCGAAGGTTGTGAATTTTTTTGCTCTCTTGGAGTTCACCTTTGGAAAACTGTTGCTTCCTGCTTAAAAATGATGGCATCACTACACTGCAACCAAGAGGTGTGAGTAGATCTTGTATAACAAAGCCCTTATCAGCCATAATCTGATCCCCAGGCTGGAGCGATGGCAAAAGACCAGATTGCTTCACCAGCTCTTTATCTGATATTGACCCCTCAAATAAACAACTGATGTGAATTATTTCCCCAGATGGTGAAATAACAACATTTCCCTTATAGGTGGTATGACTTTTGTAAGAGGAGTACATTTCACTATTTTACATTAAACTTGATGGTGCTTGGACCTTTATCTCAGATGCATCAATGATACCCCTGCAGTTTGGGTACAGATACTTGAAACAAGTGGGAATGTCCTTCTGAATTTTTTCCCGGGAAGGCCATATACAAATACTCCGGAGCATGAAATAAAGAAAATTTATCCAAGAAATAAAAACCCTGCTTACAGTTGTTTGGGAAATATTGAAATTATCACCTAACACTTGGTTTAAAGTACCAACCCTCAACTTTTCAAGAACTAGATAGAACTGATCAAATAAACTTAGTTTGCAGCCTTGCATAGTTTGCCTAACGCCCTCAACTTCGCCGAATTTTGACAACCCACTGCTTTCGAAGGGATTATTCGCTCGGCAATTGGTGAAAGGTAAGATTTGGAATATGTTTTGCGCGATTATTTTGACATTGCGGCACGCAACAATGATCTCTGTTCGGCATGGTCCCGAATCCTCTCTGGCCAAAAGTTCATGTTTACACGCGAGGCCTCGCATTGGTGACAAAAGTACATGACGTCAATCCAAGGCGTATCATCAACGTAAAGGCGTATCATCAACGTATGATCAGTAAATCTATTTTGAAATACAAAACATCACACAATTATACCCCAGAATATTTAAGATGCAGTTTCATTAAAGAAACGGCCTTACTTTATGTTATTTGAGAAATACTGAGAGAGTAGCCAGGTAGAAGTAAAACAATGCTATTGGGTAGACTTAAGTGTTAATGTAAATATTTACAATGACTAAAGGAGGTTAACTGTGAGTAAATAAAGCTAACTCTGTCTCCTCCATGGCTGGTCACGCCAATCATAAGTGATGTATCAGAAAACATATAACAATAATCTATGGGTTGGGTTCTGCACATCAGAAATACGTCACGGCTTTCTTATGGTATTGTTGCAACTCAGCCCAGCCTAAACTGATCGAAATGCAGCTTTCCCATCGAGCATAAGAACACATAACTTTGTTTCGGCGCGATACGGCAATATGACGACTTCATTTCAAACGGCTTCCTCGTCTTACATTCCTTGATGCCCACTATAGTTCATATATTCCTTAAATTGATTTCATTAGATTTCATATCAAATGAATTAAATAACTACAATGCATGAAAGAAACTCCTGTTTTTGACTCAGAAAATGCAGATTTCAGGTAACAATACTGAAGAGAGATAATTAAGTGTGCAGAAGATTACAAACTGTTTAGTTGCACCTTTTTACCCACTCGAGCTTATTCAATGTACTCCTTATTGTAATCAAAATCGTATGATTACCTGAGCGGATATTGAACTCATCTTAGTGCGACTGAATTAAATGTACTGTTTGAAAATTCTACCGTGCCGTATATAGTCAAGCCATATATGTTCAAAGTCTTTAGCGGAAGTCGATCATGAGGCGTTTGAAAACAGCTAAATGATGCTAATCGTTAATATCAAGGTGCTTTATAGCTTAGCAGAAGTCACGTTCTGAAAACGAAATTCTTCTTACAGAAAGATATACGACCTAAACGGCCCATTTCTAGTGTAGACAAGGAACAATCGACCAACGATGTACGGTATCACCACCTATCGGCTTATAAAGTTAAATCCTCTTCAGCATTGTACATATCCCAGCCAAGTTCTGCAGCCGTTCTCGATTTCGACTTAACATATAACCCAACCAGTGTTTACGAATCACAGATCTCGTATATATATTCATCGTAGTTTGGATTGATCCTTAGTTTCGCGTCCATAATAATATTCGTATTCGGTCGATAAACACCATACCAGGTTGGCATTATTCGTCATCTCATAAGGTAAATATTGAGAGCCATTCTCAAACTAAGTTTCTCGACGAATGACAGCTGTGAGGGTTGAGTGATATTTGCCTCAGTGGTCGTATTATTGAAACGAATAGAAGCACTAGCGAAAAACTGTTTCACTTCTTCGCCATGAATCTCGAATATCTTCTATTTTAACAGTCGAAAGCAGAAGCACTGGCAATGAAACACGTGTGGTTTTACGTCTTCAAGTGTACTTACGAGAGCTGCGATCCAACATGGCATGAACAAGAAGCTGAGGTACACGTAGCGTACTTCAAAATGGTCCACGATGCCGAATGCAAAAAAGATAACTGCCATTACCAGTTGAATAATCGAGATGATTTTCAATTCTCGCCTACTGAACGCCATGGCGAACGGAATATTTCCGTGACGTTTACGCTAAAATATTTACATGAAACTCGTTCCCAGATTTATCGCAATTTCTTTGCTTGTCAAGGGCAGTGATGCCTTTGAGAACGAAAAACATTTGCTGTCTGGTTTCTGGTTGAATATGATCATTTAATAACCGCAACTGTCATCCAAAAACACTCCTTCGCCCGAATAAACTTCAACAAGTATGATTTGTAAGGCTTTCCCCTGATTTCTTATTACGTGACTGTTAAATCCAATATTAACCAACCCAACGAAATTTAATGACTGTAAAATCCTTATACATCGATTCGAAAACGTTCTTCTGTAAACCTATTTCTGCCCGAAAATCCACACGGGAGAAAGCCACCGCGAGGCAGTTCCCGGATGGTCACAACAGTGACTGCATTTTGAGCTGTCAATTTCAAGGCGAAATAGGTTGATATTAGTGATAAAAAGGCCTTCTGCTTGACGGGGATACACGTAAGTCAGGAGATGGATTTTCACGAGGGCCCTGCAGGCGTTTCTGGTGCTAAATTAAGGCTTTTCATTCGGGAGGGGCTGGGGGGGGGGGTAACCAAACCTTATTTTGTGCGGAATCAGTGTTAATAAATGAAAAATACACACAGTAAGTAGCCTTATTCTATTTTATCCCGCTATAGAGTTGAAATGAATGAGGAAGGAATTTCACTCAACCATGTCTCCCCCCTTCCCCTCTCCCCTCGAATAAGTCTCTCGTCTGATTAACTATTTCCCTCCCTCCCACTTGGGATAATTGAAGCGTTCACAGTAGTAATTCATTTGTAGTGAACATCGGGTGAGCGCCTGATCGAGGAATGGCCTCCACTGATTGGGCTGCGACTGAAGTCGGTGGCCCTTGCACTTGGATCGGCACCTGACCAGCTTCAAGTTAGTCATAAGAAACGCCTACCTGAAAATTAATGAAGATATGATGTGTTAAATTACTCTGATATATCCAATAGACTACAATCCATCAGATACTTTCTCTTGCACGATTGGTCAAAACGCGTTACAGGATCCAGATGGATTTATTAGAATCGAAGAATACTTTGTAATATAGATGAAGCAATTGTGCGATCAAAGATTTCCGACTTGTCTGTTTAAGAGACGATCGCCAATTGTAAAACTCGAGAATTCATCATGATGAATTTATGAATGCACTTATATTTTTGGAACTGAGGTTATACCACATGAAAAGCAGTGGATGTAAGAGAAATTTTAGAAAGCATTTACGGCAATTTTGGACTGCCTAGTAGAGTGACTAACTGTCTAAATGAAGACTGAATGCGACTTGACTGTATTATGGCTCACTAGTTGACTAACGACAACTGACAGTTGCCAACGACCGACGACTGAAGACTGGCGACTGACGACTGGCAACTTACAATTGACAATTGACAACTGACGACTGAAGACTGAAGATTGACGACTGACGACTGACAACAACGACCCAACGACCAATCGGCTGACCGACTTACCAACTTACCCATCGATAGACTGCCTGATTGACTAAGCGACTGACTGACTAAATGACTGACTGACTAAGAGACTGATTGAGTAAGCAACTGACTGACTAAGCGACTGACTGACTAAGCGACTGACTGACTTATTGACCAACTGATTAACTGACCGACTGATTGAATGACTGATTGCCTGACTGACTAACTGACTGACCGACTAATTGACTGACTGACTGACCGACTAATTGACTGACTGACTGACTGACTGACCGGCTGATAACTGACTAACTGGCTGATTGAGTGACTGATTGAGTGAGGCCCTCCACAGACTAGGGATTTAGTTGTCGACAACTATTTGTGATCGACAACTAAAAAACGTAGTCTGTGGCGCAAGTTGTCGACAACTAAACCGCAAATTATTAGTTGTCGACAACTAAGCAGTTTCCTTTTTCGAAAAGGGAAACTGCTTAGTTGTCGACGGCCTCATTTTTTAGCGTTTTGCTAGTGTGTGAAAACTTTTGTTTTAGTTGTCGACTACTTTTAGATCACCGCGCTATTGTGTCAGCGGCTTTCTCCGCCGGCTTAAAACATGGAGGATTGCAGAAGTAAAATTACTTGGTAAAGAAAACATTCTTTTTTATCTTTCTTCTCCACATCCCGTTCTTGGAGGTGGAAACGACACTAACGATGTCATTGCTAGAGCAGCTTCTGCCCACTAATAAGTTTTGATGCAGGATATTTTATCCAAAACGATGAAACGGCAAGTTTAGCGCAAAGTTCGTTCGAGGGACTTTTGCCCAACGTGCCGTAGAAACTGGAGTGACGGCGATTTTAGAGAAAAATTCACTGCCTGACGAGTGAATTCCACGTTAAATTTCACTTGAAAAACCGATATCGCACGAATCGCGAAGCGATTCGTGCGATATCGCTCCGTGATGATTTCGACCCAGTGGAGATATCAGAGCTCACTGGCCACTCCAATCCGGAATCCATATCCAGCTACAGCCATAATCCTCTGGAAAGACAGCGGCGAATGTCGAATAAGTTGGCCGGTTTCAACCCACGCCAAGCACGACAACTACCAACGGCTATTCAAGTCAAGCTTTACGGGAGATTGTTCTCAATAGCTCAGCCACGCCAAGCAACACAGCAGCTACTAGTGACTTGACAGCAATGCCAGTCGTTCTAGTTACCTGATGGCAGGAGCAGTTGACGGAATGTTTACTGGAGTAACTTTTAAGAATTCTCCAGTAAATATTTCCATAAACTTTCAGTCCAGCATTGAGACCAACGAGCGACTCCCTGCGATAAAAGAAAAACGGTTAAAATTGTGACTTTTAACTGAACTGTTTCTCGCCAGAGTTTACCGAGAAATTCCAGTCTTAATCATTGTATTTTGAAGACACGTTTTTTTACAACTGTAAAGCACGTATCGGTTTTTTGTAGATCTTGCTTTGATACCGGAACGCTTGAAATTTTCATTTCGCTTGAGGATTTGACCATTCAGTTGTTGATTGTCGGCGCCACATTTTGTCAAGTTGAGTGGTAGCAGGCAAATCTCTGTCTTAAATAACTCCGCATTGTGTACTTTTAGTTTTTTTGCTGAAGATTGTAAAATGTGAGGCACCGCTTTCTCCACGAGTTTGAAATAAAAGTGGTTTTCATTCTAAAAATATCTTGTTCCCTCTATTCGCGAGATATTGACACCTGACTTTGAAAGGGTTTCCATAGTTTGCGCACTGGCGTGGCGCACAAAAATACAAAACATCTGGTTTCGCCCAGTGATTTGGTGGCTTTAGCTATGTGATTCAAGAAAAATTCACGAGGTACAATTAAAATTGTCGACGGTTCAAACGTGAGCGACTTACTTTGCTTTCCATTCCCTTAACAATGACAGTTCTGACAGTTGACTTTAAAATGGCTTTCTTAAGGGCGCGCGTACGGAATAAAAACAAACAATAACATTGCTGTTTTAATTTCTTGTTTTCTTATTTTTATTCAGTTATGCGATTCAAGAAAAATTCACTGCCTGACGAGTGAATTCCACGTTAAATTTCACTTGAAAAACCGATATCGCACGAATCGCTTCGCGATTCGTGCGATATCGGTTTTTCAAGAGAAATTTAACGTGGAATTCACGAGTCAGGTAGTGAATTTTTCTATAAAATCGCCGTCACTCCAGTTTCTACGGCACTTAGTGGTCGATCACAAATAGTTGTCGACAACTAAATCCCTAGTCTGTGGAGGGCCTGACTGACCAACTGGCTAATCCACTAACTGACCGACGGACTCACCTAATGACCAACTGACTAACTGACCAATTCAATGACTAACTGAGTGCCTTGCGCAATTTTATTCAAGGTAACGCAACATGGTGACTAGCTTGCCGCGACTGACGCCTAACATCACTCCTCCGAGCAACTGTCACAGCGAGAAAGATCTCAGAGATTGTAAATATGATAGTTACAGCACGTGAGGCAATTCTACCTATGACTCTTGCAGTCATTTCTGAGCTCTGAAATTAAAGTAGCAATAAACGTCAAGACCCGAAGGCATCATATAGTCCAGAGCTAATCCATAAACCACAACAGAGGCGATACTGATTGACTTGAGCCAATCTATCTGCAGTCAGAAGTTCAGAAGAGAAGACAGTCAACTAATGACCTTAAAACATATCTTAAACCAAAGTCAGTTTAAGGGCTGGAACAAGTTACCTCCTCGTAAGTATATGATTCGTACATGTCATGCAGAAGTGAATAAAATGTTACTTTCTCTCCGCATAGATAGTCTCATAACATATCAGTTCGTCATTATTCTAACCAGAATCGGGGAGAGTCTGGACCTGAACGCTAGAATCACCATAATGTCCACTGGTAATACCTACCCAAGCAAGAAATAACATTTAGGTTTTAGAAATCATATCAAATGGCCGAACATACAAAAAATCATATCTTAATATCTACGGGGCAGAGTTGGCAGATTCAAACGGTAAAAGGATCTCTCTTGGAAGAAAAGAATTTTAATGTAAGTTTTCATGATGCATCGATGACACCTATTAAGTTATTTCTGAAAGGAAAGTTTTGTTTTTAATCTCGCGTAATCTCAAATCTACTGTCGATAAGAACTAAAATAGTGCAGCGGCGCTAGTGACAATTAGCGGGAAATCACTAAAGAAGAGAATTCAAATGTGTATCTAGTCATCAGAATGTCGAACTACTAAGATACTCCGAAAAATCACTACAAAAGAGATAGGGTTAAAACTGGGTCAAGAACGGAATTATTTTTCCTTACCATCCGCTCATGCACCACCCCCGTAACATAGTGGTAAGCCCGCCTAATATACAGGAGGAAGTAACCACAAAGGTTGGTGTGTTAGAAGGTGTCTGTCTTTTGGCACGTCAAGGGAAATTCCCTGTGGATATCTTGTCTAAGAATGTCATGTGGCAATCGGTTGTGAATGTAACTGCTGCCATTTAGGCAAGACTGCATGTTCGATTACCTCTAAATCTCTTCAGTTGCCTCTGAACAACGAACTAATCACGAAGGAATGGCAGAAGTCGCGCAGGCCCTTCGACACTTTTTCAATTTCAAAGGAATAGCAACAGACAGTGAATCCCCATCACGTTCTTAAAATCCCCACGTCAGAAATTCGATATAAAAAGGCCCTTTTGAAGAACAATCGACCACTCTTATACAGCAGATCTCGGTTCAGCAGTTAAGGAAGTTAATTTCGCCGCGGCCATATATATAGAGCCTACTTCTGCCGACAGTCTCGATTTTGACTTTTCATATGCCACCGTTCTGAGAATCACGGATTCTTTTGCTTTTCTTATTTCATTCAAGGCCATGATTATTTTCATATTTGGTAGCAATATTTCATCAGCTCTTGAACTAAATATGGAGTGCCATCTTCAAACCACATTCCCCGATGAAAGGTCGCTGTGAGAGTTGTGTGAAATTTGGTCCCAGCGGTCGCATTATTAAACGAAAAGAAGCACCAACAAAAATTAGTCTTACATCTTCGCCAGAAACTTCTAATTTCTTCTGTTTTGTCTGCTTAAAGTGTTAGCATAGGCGATAAAAAACAGCATTCAGTAGTCTTGTACACTTACAAGAGCCGCAATCCAACATAGCAAAAACAAGAAGCTGCAAGGTAAACGTAGCTTACATCGAAATGGTCCAAGATGCCGAGTACAAAAAGGGTAACTATCAATACTAGCCGAAAAATTGAACTGATCTTCGATTCTCACCGGCTGAAGGCTACTGTTAGATGAATATTTCCGTGACGCTTAAGCCGCTATAAAAATCACGGATTTCGTCTCCATACTTTATTTTGGAGGTCAAAATAATATTTATTATACATTGTAGTCACCATCTGTCTTCTCATTGGCTAAACGCCCACAGTTAATTCTGGGAAACAGCGCAACCTACAGATTATTCACTAATCTGTACCTAGAGATTAGTGAATAATCTGTAGGTTGCGCGCGCTATGCATGATTTCCGGTGGAGCAATGTCAAGTCCACGGACAGCGAAGTAAGAATGGCTTCTCGATTCGCTTCATCGATCCAGCGAGAAATTGAGAAATTACTTGAAGATAAAGATTCGGAAAGTACTAAAAGATCGACAAAAGTGGCGAAGGAAGTGTTCTACGAATACCTTAGAGAGAAAAATATCCAGGAGTCATACGACAAAAAGGAATTAGCCCAAGTGTTGAAATCTTTTTATGTGGAAGCGCGAAAAAAGGATGGATCGTTTTGTTCGAAAATAAAGTGTGTTCGCAGTGATAATGCGTTATTTTCTTTAAAACAATGCCAGTAATAAAACAATTATTGGATTCGGTTTCTGTGATATCCGGAATAATCAAGGTCTCGGTTAGTCGAAACCGGAGGCTGATAGCACTTACCTCGACCTTGATTATTCCGGATATCAAAAAACCGAATCCAATAATTGTTTATAGTCGGTCTATAAACCCCATACCTGACTAGTTGCACTGATCGTCAGCTCATAAGGTAAACATTGAATTGAGCTTCATTATCAAAATATATTTTCTAACGAAAGGCAGGAGTGAGAGTTGTGGGAAATTCTGTTAAATGAATGGAGGCATCCACAAAAAGGAACTTTACAACTTCGCGTTAGATCTCGAGTCTCTTCTATTTCGACGGTTGCATTTGAGAAGATTGAATGGAAAATATACCCGAATTTAGCTGTCTGGTATACTTACAAGAGCTGCGATCCAACAGGACATACACGAAGAGTTGACGTATGCGTTGCTTGCGGAACGGTCCAGCAAACCGAGTGCTTCGCCCTCTGAAGGGAGGTTTAATGGTTAATACTTGAGGGAGCCACCTTAATCACCTGTACTAAATCTGAAACTATAACTTGCACAGCCTACCTTTTTTTTCTTCAACAACATGTTGGTTTCCGCGAACGGTGACCAACCATGTTAAATCAATGGTTTAATCCAAGTCTTTCGAGAAAACACTCCCTAAGTGATACATTGTTTGACGCAACGTTAAGCCAAAAATTGGGAAAAACGAACGATACCTCATGGCAACGATCGAAGATGCTGCCACCGCGCATGCACGAGAACTTAGATGTCCAAAAGGGAACCCAGGCGACATCTTCGTGTGAAGTACCCGCAACAATGTTATGTTCTCTACATGATGGTTTCTGAAGCCCTGGCAGGATACAATTTATTCGCGTTACATTTCAGCTGCTTTCCGTTACATTACATTACGTTGCGTAAGTTGTTACCACGAGATCGCAGCTTTATCGTTGATAATCGATAAGGTTTAAAGTTTAAGTGCTAAATATAATATTTTTATAAGCGACTATACTCGGTCATCGAGCAAACAGACAAACTTTCCGTCACTACATGCGCTGAGGGTGCTGGATGCCACCACTCATATAGTTGGCTCCAGTAATCGGAATGGCCACCATAGCTTGTTGTGGAAAAGGCTGCATTTGGATCGGTACTTGTTCGTTTCCCATTTGACGATATTCATAGTATGACTAAAAAAAGAATGAAATATCCAGTTTATCAATTAAAAAACGAAGGAAAAGGGGCCGGAGGGAGAAGGGAAGGAAAATTGGATTGGAGGAAAGAAGAAAGGAACGAGGGAGGGGGGAATGAAAGGAACAGAAGAAAAGAGGAATGAACGGGAGGAACATGGGAAGGAAAGAGAGATATAGAGGGAGAAAAAAGGGAGCAAAAGAGGAAGAAATAGAGAGGAGGAATAGGATTAAACTGAAGGATAAAGAAGGAAGAAGGAAAAAGAGAGAAATTGCTGAAAGAAAGTAGGGGAAGAGTAAGGAAAGAAATGGAAAAAAGAAGAAAAGACAGAGGGAGAGAAGGGGAAAGAAACGAGAGGAGGATTGAAGGAGAAGGGTAAGGAGAGGAAGAATTAAAGGGAACAAGAAAGAAAGAATAAAAGTAGAAAAGCAAGAAGAAAAACAATGGGAATGGAGGAAAGACGAACAGAGGTGGAGGATGAAAGGAACGGAGACAGGAAATAAGAGAGGTATAAAGGGGGGTATGGGAGGAAGAGAAAAGGGAGGGAGGAGTGGATGGAGATGGAAGGGAGGGGAGAAAGGGGAGAGAAAAAGTAAGTTAGTAATACGGAGCGAAAGGGAGGAAGGGAGGGGAGGGGGGAAAAGAGGGGATGAGGGGAATGAGAAAGAGGTAAGGTGAAACGAAGGAAGGTGAAGGAAGTCGTGCAAAAACAAAAAATAACGAAGAGGAGAAGGCGTAAGGAGGGAAGAAAGAGGAAATAAGATTGGATATCCGTATGCCTTCCTATACTTCAGTGCCATATTTGAAAAGTGACTTTTTTCCTGAGTAACACAACATACCTGATTTTCCTGGGGCGACTGACGCCCAGCATCACTGCTCCGAGCCATCGCCACGGCGAGAATGATCTCAGCGATGGCAAATATGACAATCAAGGCATGTATGGCTATCATGGTGTTTTCCTGGTCTTCAAACTTGATTTTTGCGTCTTTAGTCCAAAAGTAAGGATTACCTTCTTCATAGTTGCTTTGACGATAATCATAATATTTGAACCACAATACAATTATCAGAGCCCATGAATACAATTCAACTACCACTGCACAAACCACAACAGAGGCAACACTTATTGAATAGAGCCAGTTTATCTGAAATCATGAAATTAGAGGAGATGGCAATTATATTCTGAGCCTCAAATATTTCTCACCAGTCTGAGTGCTGGACATTAACCTTTAAGTCAGTGAATACCTGTTTAATGTCACGCAAAAGTAAGACGTGATTTTAATATTTTCTCGTCACACAAATAATCTCATAACAGTTCAGTTGGTAATCATTCTCACCAGAATCGAGGAGCGTCTGGTCCTGGTCGCCACAATCAATCCCATAATTCCCGCTGGCAATACCTGTCCGAGCAAGCAGTGGAATTTTAGGTTTTAGAAATCATGTCAAACGGCAGAAAGTAGAGTTTGCAAAGTTTCCCTATACAAAACCATTACAAACTTGTTCGTACAGGTGCAGGGAAGTTTGTAAACCCCAGAGAATATTGTTGCCATAGATGTTCTCAATCCTCTTTACCTAGACCCCTGTAATCAAATGAAATGGTTTGGGATGGAGAAACCTGAATCATCAACTTATGATTAATAAATGTATTTTTATCTACAAAACGTCACACAATTATACCCCAGAATATTTAAGATCCAATTTCATTAAAGAAACGGCCTTACTTTGTGTTATTTGAGAAATACTGCGAGTATAGCTAGGTAAGAGTAAAACATGGTATTGGATAGACTTAAGTGTTAATGTGTATAATTACTATTTCTAAAGGAGGTTAATTGTGGGTAAATAAAGCTGACTTTCGGGTGACGTTCCCATTGCCGTTGCCGTCGTGGTTTTCTTAAACTTCCTATTGATTTGTTTTGCGAGTTGTGCATTGGGGTCTATACGAAACCGCAAAACCGCTAAAAAAATTCGATCAAGCCCGAAAACCGAACGCAAAACCGTCTAAACTCTGTTGTCAAAATCCTAATCGATTTGATACTGTGGTTACAAGTGGAGCTACATAGGTTCCGCGGCTATTCGAGATCAGCAGAGGCGAACAACTACTGCTCAGATCGAAGAGAAACCGGAACTACAATAAGAAAAGCCCAAAAAGCCCATCGGGTACGAAATCCGAGTACACTTCAAAATTTTTGACTTTACCGAAAACCAGATGCTGAAAACGGAAAATCTGCAAAATGCAATGAACAACAAAACCGAAAAACCGACGTTTTTGGCACAAAAACTGATCGAAAAAATAGCCAAAACCACAAAACTGCGAACCCAAATGCCCCCTATTTTGCAGAGGACACAAGAAATTTACAAAGTTTTATAACGCACGTGCACAGCCATTGTTCTGCTCATTAAATCTTTTGTTTAGTGACGTTCTCGTTGCCGTTGCCGTCCTGCTTTTCTTTAACTCCCTATTTACATTCCTTGATCGCCGCTATAGTTCATATCTTCCTTAAATTGTTTTCATAACATTTCATTAACAATGCATGAAAGAAATTTTAGTTTTTGACTCATAAAAATGCAGATTTCAGGTAACACAGTACTGGAGAGAGATAATTCAGAGTAAAAAAGGGTATAAACTGTTTAGTTGCAACGTTTTACTCACTTGTGCATATTGAAATCGTGTGATTACCTGAGCGGATATTGAACTCATTTTGGTGCGACTGAATTAAATGTATTATTTGTAAAATTCTGCCGTGCTATATATAGTCAAGCCATATCAGTTCAAAGTCCTTAGCGGAAGTCGATCATAAGGCGTTTGAAAACAGCTGCAAATTATGCTAATCGTTAATAGCAAGTTGTTTTGTAGCTTAGCAGACGTCGTGTTCCTAAAAGGAAATTTTCCTTTCTTTGGACGAAACCACCGTTGTCGATTCACGGATTCCGTGTATTTATCCTAGTTTGGATTGATCCCTTTGTTTTGCGGCCATCTAATCAGGGTATTTGTATTTGGCGGATAAACACCATACCTGGTTGTATTATCCGTCCGCTTATAAGCTAAATATTGAGCGCCATTCTCAAACTACGTTTGTCGACGAATGGCAGCTGTGAGGGTTGTGTGACATTTAGTCTCAGTGGACGTATTATTGAAACGAATAGAAGCACTAGCGAAAAATAATTGTTTAACGTCTTCGCCATGAACCTAGCTCTAATATCTACTATTTTAGCGCTCGAGAGCACAAGCATTGGCAATGAAACACTTCTTCAAGCGTACTTACGAGAGCTGCGATCCAACATGCCATGAACAAAAAGCTGATGTGTACGTAGCGTACTTCAAAATAGTCCACGATGCCGAATGCAAAGAAGATAACTGCCATTGCCAGTTGAATAATCGAAATGATTTTCAATTCTCGCCGGCTGAACGCCATGTCGCGTGGAATATTTCCGTTATGTTTAAACACGAAGGCGCGCTAGAAAAGGAGCCTTAGGTCCCACTGGACCATTTGTGAATCAACCGTCGTGTGACGTAGAACTCTTAGGGCCTGATTACATGAGCCGGGCTGGTGTCAGTTTGCCGGGGTCACGGCACGTTTGACAAACGCAACAAAAATCAATCTCGCGATTACATGACAACCGGGCCGGCCCGGTAAGCCGAGATCCCGGTATCGCGGTGCTGGGATCCCGGCTAAACGGGCTGAAATTTTCCCATTTAATCGCGTTTAGCCGGGTCAGCCCGGCTCATTAAGCCATCAAGAGTTCAGCAGGTAATATAATGCTCATGCGCAATGGTCTCAATTTCATGCAAACATGGCGGCCACGAAATTTAAGTGGACGATTTTGGAATGGTGGACGACCTTCTTCGCGCGCTCAGTGAATTCAAAGCTAATATGGAGTATCGCAACGTGGACTTCAATGCTGATAAAAACAAGCAATATGAAGCAGTGAGAAACACGATAGCGAGAAAGTATTCTTCTGGCGATGTTGACTTGTTTGGGCCAGAAGGAACTACTGCCATTCCCGAAGATGTTGAGGAGTCTCAGAGGAAAGAGTTGGTGGAAAAAGTCAAGTCAGAGAAAGCGCTGGTCAAGAAAGGTTATTCCAGGGTGATGGAAAAGATAAAAGAATTGCGGCAAAAAGTTAGTAATGCTGTGACAATGGGATCTAGAAGTGGTTCTGGAAAGTTGGTAATAGAGTTCTATGATGTAATGGTAAAGATATATACTGGGGAGGATCAAAAAATTAAAGCTCGCTCCGGTCTCCCGCGGTTTATCACCCCAGTCATCAACCGGGCTGGCTCGCCTCATGTAATACCGGGCTGAATGTCATCTCGGCACACCAAAGCAGCCCGGCTAACCGGGCCAGCCCGGCTCATGTAGTCAGTCCCTTAGAGTCAAGTCAGCTTGAGCTACAGCTACTCCAAAACAGTGAACAGCGGGTGCATTCCTCAAAATTGTTTTATTTCTTCATCACAATACAAGAATTTTTGAGATTTGTATTTTCTTTCCTTAATGGAAACTGTCTTTACTTGTGGCGGTAAATTTGAGATCGAAGTAGGTGGTTCGCAGGTTACCTCATGCCACCATGCTGGTGGAAGTAAACAATAGATATCTCATCAGCTCCTTTTGTTCGTCTACCAGCATTTAAATTTGACCCGCACACGTCAACGGTGAGTGACAAATGAGCCTAGGTCTTTCCAGGGAAGACTTCCTTATAGATAGCGCGCCTTCGTGTTTAAACCGAAATACGTTTTGAAACCGAAGGAACACAGTAACGTCGCCTGCCCAACCAAATTAACTAATTAATAGATGCAGGAGACTGGACCTACGGTTGACTTCCTCGTCGCGTTAGTGAATGATAATTTAAGTATTAAAAATGTCATGCATGTTATCTTCGCATAAATAGTCTGATAACATATCAGTTCGTCATCAATCTCATCAGAATCGAGGAGGGTCTAGACCTGATCTCCAGAATCATGTAATCCCATAATGCCCGCGGGAATACCTATCCAAGTAAGAAATAACATTTAGGTTTTAGAAATCATATCAAATGGTCGAACAGACAAAAAATCTTATCTCCATATCTACAGAACATAAATGGGAGATTTAAACGGTAAAATGCTCTTTCTTCGAAGAATAGAATTTTCCTTAGTTTTCATGATACACCCATCACACCTATTAAGATATTTATAAAAGGAAAAGTTTTGTTTTTAATCTCGCGCAATCCCGCTGGTGATAATAAGCGAGAAATCATTTAAGGAGAGAGCTGAAATGTATATCGAGTGAGAATGTCGAATTACTATGATAGTCCGAAAAACAATAAGAAAAACGGGAAGAGATCGGGTCAAAACTGGATCAAGAGCGGGATTATTTCTTTTTCTTATCATCCGCTCATGCACCACTCACTCATTCACTCACTCATTCCCCCACTCATACCCGTAACATGGTGGCTTTGCCTCCTAGTTTATAAGAGGAAGTATCCACAAAAATTGGTGTGTTAGAAGGTCTCTGCTAGAAGGTCTCTTAGCACGTGAAGGGTGATTCCCTGTTGAATATCTTGTGTCTAAGAATGTCATGTTGCCGTCGGTTGTAAGTGTAACTGCTGCCATTTTGGCAAGACTGCAGTTTCGATTCTCTCCTAATCTCTTCAGTTGTCTTCTAACAACGACCTCATTACGGAGGAATGGCAGAAGTCGCGCAGGCCCTTCGGCACTTTTTGAATTTCGAAGAAACAGCAACAGACAGTGAATCCCCATCACGTTCTTAAAATCGCCGCGTCAGAAATTCGATATAAAATCATAAGGCCCTTTTGTAGAACAATCAACCACTGTTATACGGTAGATCCCAGTCCAGCAGTTTAGGAATGAATTTCTCCACGGCCTTCTACAGTCTGACTTCTGCCGACAGTCTCGATTTTGACTTTTTATATGCCCCAGCTACAGTTCTGAGAATCACGGATTTCTTATGTTTTTGTTATTTTATTCAAGGCCATGATTAGCACCACATCTAGTAGCTAAATATGGAGTGCCATCATCAAACCACTTTCCCCGTTGAAAGGTCGCTGTGAGGGTTGTGTGAAATTTGGTCTCAGTGGTCGGTAAATTGAAACGAAAAGAAGCACAGACAACAATTAGTCTTACATCTTCGCCAGGAACTTGGAATTTCTTATGTTTTATCTGGTTAAAGTATAACCATAGGCAATAAAAAACGGTATTCAGTAGTCTTGTGCACTTACAAGAGCCGCGATCCAATATGACATGAACAAGAAGCTGCCGCCGGCAGAGAGTTCCGTGAGAAACCGCCGATGAATAATGCGCCTCTCTGCGTTCTAATCAACAGACCTGTAGTTAGTTTTTCCCCCACCCCCCTTAATCATCAAAAATTTGAAGTCAACCAAGGGGGCCTCAAAAGGGTGATGGCTTTTAACTGTCAAAATATAGCAACAAAACAGACAATAACAGAATGACTGTTCTAAGCGTTTCTACGTAAAGTCGAACCTGTTTTAAGCGGTCACCCATAAGGAGTGAGCGAGAATTGTCCCAGTGACGATTGCTATAGGCCGGGTCATCAAAAGAGTAAAAGTAAGCCCAGATATACGTAAGTACATACTTCTGACACACCTATAAGCTTCCGCAGTGATCTTTTACCCTCAATATAGTATGAGTTTTTCTTTTAAGTTTCTTATGTTATTTGGCTTTTCTCTTGTGGTCTGTTATTGCTATACTTTTGTTCAAAGCTGTCAGAGCTCATCAAACATAATTAGAAAATGGAAGAATATTGGCAACCTTGAGCTTTTTAGCTTTCAAGATAATCGGAGACTTTTCACCGTGCGAAAGTAAAGATATTAAAGTATCTAGGCCAAAAATTGGTATATATCTGACTTTCATTAGAGATAATGTTGCCATGGTAATGACGTAAGCATAGAAAATTAACATCCAAAGCAGATTACTAATTGTATCGTCAACCGAACTGCTGAATATCTGGAGAAAAAACTTTGAGATGAATTAACTAGGTTTCTTTTCGTAACTCGCCCCCTAAAGGGAGTTCTATTGGTTAAGACTTGAGGGAGCTACCTCCTGTACTAAATTTAAAACTATAACTTGCACAGTTTCCTTTTTTTTCCTGAACAACATGTTGGTTTCCGCAAACGGTGACCAACCATGTAAAATAAAAAATTTAATCCAAAATCCTTCGAGAAAACTTGCACTAAATGTTACAGTGTTTGACGCAACGTTAAGCCAAAAATGAGGAAAAACGAACGATAAACTCGGTAGCCTCGTGACACCGTTCGAAGATGCCGCCACCGCGCATGCACAAAAACTTAGATGTCCCGTTTGGGAACCCAGATAGCCGCGCGTCAACTAGCCGCAACGATGTTATTTGCTACTCCATGTTCACTACATGATGGTTTCTGAAGCCCTGTTAGGATACAATTTATTCTCGTTACGTTACAGTTGCTTTCCGTTACGTTAAGTTACATTACGTTGCGTAAGTTGTTATTAAGAGAGCGCAGCTTTATCGTTGATTAATCGCTCAGGCTAGCGTTTTAGTGCTTAATATGGTATTTTTATAAGCGACTATACAAGGTCACGATACAAACAGACGAACTTTCCGTAACTACATGCACTGTGGCTGCTGGATGCCACCGCTTCTATGGTTTGCTCCAGTGATTGGAATAGTCACCATAGCTTGTTGTGGAAAAGGCTGCATTTGGATCTGTACTTGTCCGTTTCCCATTTGATGATATTCATAGTATGACTAAAAAATAAAATAAAACATCCAGTTGATTAATGAGAAAGAGAAGGAAAAGGGGCAGGAAGGAGAAGGGAAGGAAAATTGGATTGGAGGAAAGGAGAAAGGAACGAAGGAGGGGGGGATGGAAGGAAAAGAAGAGAAGAGGAATGAACGGGAGGAGCAAGGGGAGAGAAGAGAAATATGGAGGGATAAAAAAGGGAGCAAAAAAGGGGAACCCAAGGAATATTGTTGCAGTGTTCTTTATCCTTCTCTGTCAGGACTGGCCTGAAATCAAGTGAAATGGTATAGGATGAAGAGACCTAAATTATCAACATCTGATTAGTATATCTCAATTTCAGTACTACTTTTATTCAACCTTGACATTCGTTTTTCAACTTCAACATTCGTTTTATTTAACCTTGATAGTCGTTTTCTGAGTTCGACATTCGTTTAATTCAAGCGTTACATTTGTCATTCGTTTTCCTTATTTTCAAGAGCTGCATTTTGATCAGTTTGGGATGGGCTGCGTTGCAACAATCCAAATGGAAGCCGTGAAGTATTTCTGATGTGGCCGAACCCAATGCATAGATTATTGCAAGTCGTCTTACTGCCGTATCGCGCCGAAACAAAGTTATACGTTCATATGCTTCAAACGGCTTGCTCGTATTGTCCAAAACTAATTTACAGTCCTTGATCCCTGCTATAGTTCATATATTCCTTAAATTGTTTTCACTACATCTCATATTAATACAATACATAAAAGAAACTCACTAAGATTTTCATGAGAGCCACGCTCTTGTTCATTCGGGAGGGGTTGAGGAAGGGGGGTAGGTTTTACCAAACCTTACCTTGAGCAGAATTAGAATTCGTAAAGTAATCATTAAAACACAAAAAGTAGCTTTATCATATTATGTTTTACTATGGGACTGTTTTAATGACATTTACAGGGTCACGTAAAAAGAAAACTAAGTAAGGCATACGTTAAGACATACTTTTGACGCTTCTATAAGCTCCTAGAGTAATCTTCACTCTCTACGAAATTTTTTTTAATTGTTTTTTTCTGACTCAGTATAATGAATGCGGAGGGAATTCTCATCGCCAGAATCAATCCCACAATGCCCGTTGGCAATACCTATCCAAGCAAGAAGGACATTGTAGGTTTTAGAAATCACGTTAAATGGTCGAACGTTTGTTCAGGGGCAACAGAGAGCGGGGACGTCGTCACCAATAGACTACAAAGAAAATTGACTGCCAATCAAGTGCTCATGAGGTATCGGTGGGATTATTGAAAGGAAAAGAAGCACCAACAAAAAGTTATCTCTTATCTTCGCCAGGAACCTCGAATTTCTCCTGTTTTATCCATTTAGAGCATTAGCATAGGTAATAAAAAACCAGCATTCAGACTTCACTTACAAAAGCCGCAATCCAACAAGGCATGAACAAGAAGCTGCAAGGTGTCCGTAGCCTACCTCGAAATGGTCCAATTGCAAGATGCCGTAGGCAAAAACGATCGCTGTCATTACCAGCCGAAAAATTCTCTCAGTCTGAAGGGCATAGATAGATCACAGGCGGCCCAAGCTCTCTTTGAGAACCACACAAGGAACACAATTTGCATATCGATTTATAAGAATTTGTATGGGATTTTCTACAAGATATCCATAGAGATAGTTAAAAGTGAAAATATTACATAAAAATGGCTTACCTTATTCCATGCGTGCGTTGCTTGCTTCTGGTGTCGTTATTTTACCCACTTCACTTGATTTAAGCGTTTTTTTTTAATCCTGGTTTTAATTTCTCTTCTTAAAGAGAAGACTTCTCTTTAATTCTCAGCAAATCACACAGTGTATAACTTAAGAGTTAAAGAATTTACTATTCCAAGATTTAACTCTATTAATTATGGCAGGCATTCCCTTAGGTATTGAGGACCTGTGCTATGGGCTAAGCTACCTTCCCGTATTAGGACGTTGAAGTCACTAGCGGGTTTTAAGAGGGCAGTTAGAGGAATGGATTTGAAAATGTTAATGGACGATGGTGGCTGTGTGGGCTGCTTGGTTTGTAGTGCATGATTCCTAGTTATATCTTAATTAGGCTCAGACTATTCCTCCCCCCCCCCACGTCTTTGCAGTGCATGATTCTTAGTTATATCTTATTTAGGCTCAGACTATTCCTTCCCCCCCACGTCTTAAGGTCCCCTAGCCTAATTCTGCTGACCACAAATTTTATGCTATTTATTCGTATATTTTATGCTATTTAATCGTATATTAATATTTAGCTATTTATTATTTCATCTAAATTATCTTGTTGTGTCCTTACTTAGTGGTTTTTATTACCGCTATTTTATAATTGACACATGAATAATGTTCATCATCATCATCATCATCATAAATACCCGTCTCGCATACTTACAAGAGCTGCTATCCAACAGGGTATAAACAAATCGCTTGGCCAAATATAGTCCATGAGACCAAGTGTGGTAAAGATCAACGCCCTTAACAGCTGAGTGGTCAAAATTATTTCTAATTCTCGCCGGCTGAAAGCCATGTTAAGGTGAATATTTCCGCGACGTTTAAGCAAAACTTGTACCCTTTGAAACCAAAAACACCGAAATTCCTAACAAATCAAGGTGGGTTGAACTAAAGTACATTATGGAAATCTCAACTACAGTTCCTTACCTTTGGTTTCTCAACTCCAGAGGGCATCTTAGTTTTTGTTCGATCCATTTTCCTTTCAAATGGTTCGAACCAGAACCACATTTGGTGTGTCAAGTGGCCAAAATAATAATAATAACAATAAAACAAAAAACAAAAAACAGAACGCAGACAAATACTCGGACTAATGGGATCGTTTTCGAATTTATACATTTTTTCTCACGAAATCCGCGTCATCGATAACTTCGAGCAGGCCTTTTTAGAAGAAATAGTTGGAAAATCACAAACTTAAGTGGCTGTAAATGCACCGTTTTCCTTGTAAGGCTCACGACCTGCTTATCAGAAAAACATACATACATACATACATACATACATACATACTTTATTTATTCCAGAAGCAGATGATAACTATTATATACAAATAAAACTAAAAAGAAAATACTTCTAGAAAAGGAAGTTAAGAGGTTATCCCTGTGTAAAAACTCCCTTAAAAGAAAAGACAAAATATAAATCAAAATCATTACAATCAAATATTTAAGTACGATTTAAGTTTAGATTTAAAATGCTGAAAGCTGTCAGCTTCCACTATATCACCCGGTAACTCATTCCATAATTTGACAATCCTAATAAAAAAAGAATTTTTGTAACAATTAAGTCTAGCTGGTTTAATATAGAGTTTGTATTGATGATTTGCTCTCGTAGACCGAATCGTGGCAATATCAAAGAAGTCTTCAAAATTTAAATGATAAAAACCAAAAACTATCTTATAACATTCGACTAAAGATAAGTAAGTTCTACGGTCAGAGAGAGTGGGCCATTTTAGCAGTTTGCATCGGTCTTCATAGGACATTTCTCCTTTGCGTTGATTTAAAGCGAGTCTTGAGGCTCTTCGCTGTACATTTTCAAGGGTATGGATGTCCTTAACAAGGTAAGGACACCAAACAGGTACCGCATATTCCAAGATTGGCCGTACCAGAGACATGTACAGCATAGAAAAAACATTTGTGTTAGCGGTGCCTACTGAGCGTTTAATGGAACCTAAAACTTTGTTCGCTTTATTGACAGTGATACTTATGTGATGGCCCCATGAAAGATCTCTAGTTAGTGTGACACCGAGATCTTTAAAATTAGTCACATCTTTCAGGGGCTTTTCTAAGAAATAATTAGTTACCGACTTATCGCGTAAATGCGTAATTCGCATAGATTCGCATTTGTCTGCGTTGAAACGTAGCTGCCACTTACGAGCCCATGCGCTAAGATTATTAAGATCATCCTGAAGAAGCTGACTATCTTTTATAGGGTCAATTATCTCTCTGTAGATCTTCGTGTCGTCTGCATATAGTTTCACTGTAGATGATAGGAATTCAGATATGTCATTAATATACAATAAAAACAATAGGGGCCCGAGAATGGTTCCCTGTGGAGTTCCGGAGGTAACGCACGACCAATCAGAATAAGATCCCCTAACGACTACACGTTGTTTGCGCCCCACCAAAAAATGTCTCAGCCAGTTGAGTAAACATTCGTCGATGCCGCTACATTTCAATTTTAAAAGCAGTCGCTCATGAGGAACGCTGTCAAAGGCTTTGGCAAGATCCAGAAAAACAACATCGGTAGGAGTGGATGAATTACGGGATTTCGCCCAGTCATTAAACGTTGATAACATTTGAGTTGTAGTAGATCTTCCTCGTAAAAAGCCAAATTGGTTGCTATTGATAAAGTCGATTTCGCGCCAGAACTTAATCATCCTATCAAAAACAATTTTTTCACAGATCTTACAAGCAATTGAAGTAAGGGAAATTGGGCGGTAATTTTCTCTCGAAGATTTGGAACCCTTCTTATGTAGAGGTGTAATGTCGGCATGTTTCCATTCCTCAGGCAAAAGGCCAAGAGACAACGATTTGTTTATCATATACGTCAACGAAGGTGCTAATTCCGAAGCACACGACTTAAAAATGCACGGCGCGATATGGTCAGGCCCAGGAGACTTATTGGGCTTGAGTTTCAGAAGATGGCGTTTGACCTCATTGACAGAACAATCAATTTTCGCAAGTTTCTTGTCAACAGTGCAGTCTTGAGTGGGAAAATTTGCATAATCTTCGGTAGTAAACACCGAAGAGAAGTATGAGTTCATACTCTGAGCAATACTGAAGTCGTCAGTCAGAACACATCCATCGACGCTTATAGAGATGAGATTATTAGTGCCTCTTCTCTTGGACTTAACAAAATTCCAGAAAGGTTTCGGGTTTTCATTTTCCTGAAGATCAAGTGCAAGTTTCTCTATATAAGACCATCTAGCTGTGTTACAAAGTCTCTTAACAGAATTGTTGAGTTGCCGATATTTTTCCCAAATAGTTGAATTGTTTTTTCTGCGAGCTCTATTATACAATAATTTCTTCTTTTTGCACAAAACGATAAGTTCCTGTGTAATCCAGGGGGCACTGGATCTCTTTTTATTCTTGCGTTTGGGAATGCACTCATCCACTGCTGTAAATAACAAGTCTTTCCAGCAAGCCCAATTATGATTAATATCGCTGTCGAAGAAGGCGCAATGCCATGGAATATGAGATAACAGCGATCTTAAGTGATCCCAGTCGGCTTTACCATAGCAATACAACAACTTCTGTGATTTACGCTGGACGTAAGGTATACCAGATAACGAGAAGGAGATAGAATTGTGATCTGAAAAGGGTTCTCCAACAACCAAATGGTTTACGAGGTCGGGCGAAGTAGTGAGAACTAAGTCTAGGATGTTCGAGTCTCTGGTAGGTTTATTTATCAACTGTGTCAAAAAATTGTCTTGGACGATGTCCATCATGAGTGTGTAAATATCAGATTGACGCAAGAATCTGTTATTCAACCAATCAATCTCCGGAAGATTGAAATCGCCAACAAGAATCAACTCGTTCGTCGAAAACTCTTGCAAAACAGCTTGTAAGTCCTCTAAAGGCTTAGGATCGTTATTGGGAGGACGATAGAAAACTCCCAAGGTGACTTTGCGATTGTATGAGAAAAGAAGATCGACGAAGATGAACTCTGAATCGTTCTGTGTAGTATCACGGGGAACCGCTTTGATGTGTTCTCGCGTAGCAATCAATACCCCGCCTCCATGACGTCCATTGAGCTTTCGGTCCCGCCTAAATACCGAGTAGTTACTAGGAAAGATTTCACCGTCAGGGATGGAGCTGTCCAGATGAGTTTCAGTTAAAACAATTATATCATAGCCCAGAGCGGCAATGGCTAAATCCAATTTGCTTGATTTGTTGACGATGCTTCGTGCATTAGCATAAAAGGTTAGAAGACGAGAGGACTTTTGCTGTTCCGTAAAATTGTGCCGCTCGGCTCCATTTGGACCAGGATTTGGGTTTACGTCGCCGCTCAACTGGAGAAGAATAATTTGGTAACTTGCAACAGAGTTAGGATAATAACTGATTCTTGACGAAGAAAAACCTCTTCGAAGGATTGGCAAAACAATATGGCGCCTAGTCCAGGACGCTGTGAAGATATTTAAGTTCATTGAAACTACAAACTCATCTTGTAGAACCAAGAAGAAATCGTCAGCTAAACACGGGAACATTTGAGATTGGCCCTGATCAGTCGTTTTTCCGCGATATAGAAGAATTAAACTGAGAATAAAACAAAGAAAACCGGAGAGTCGAAATGAGTGACCGTCAGCCATGACGACTCCACTCTCAACACTCCGTTTTAGAGATTTAAACATTTAAACATTTAAACATTTAAACATTTCCGTTTTAGAGATTATGCAAAACATCAATCTCTATCCGTTTCACGAAAGAACTCTTTTGGAAAGTCAATTCCGCCCGAGGAGAATCCCGCGTGAGTTTGCTCGTTGGAGACTGGCGCTAGTTAAATAGCTCCATTTCTACGTGCGCGGCAGCCATCTTGTCGTAATCAGTTTTTCTGTGGAAAGGGGGTTGGTTTCTGGATAAGAGAATATAAACTGTTTATATTCTTTCGTTTCTGGATCATTCTTCTGAGTATAAATTTCATAAAAGCAAATCTGACTTGATTGTTATTCGTACCTTTACAGCAAGGATCCATTTAATTTGAGACATGCACCTAAGTTTACCTTTGCCGGCGCTTGTCAACTTTTTGTTTCAATTCTAACAACCGCGCAACCGCTTGCATGTTTGCTCAAAAGCTAAATATTGAGCGCCATTATCAAACTACCTTCCCCGATGAAAAGCACCTGTGGGGGTTGTGTGTAATTTTGTCTCAGTGATCGCATTATTGAAACGAGTTGAAGCACAAGCGAAAAGTAGTTTTGCATCTTCGCCATGAACCTATTTCAACTGTACATGTCACATGCAACGAGCACTAACAAGAGCTGCAATAGAACATGAAACGAACAAACTCTGAGGTATAGGTGGCGTACTTCAAATTGGTCCACGATGCCGAATGCAAAATGGATAGCTTTCATTACCAGCTAAATTATCGAAATGATTTTCATTTCTCGCCAGCTGAACGCCACGTCTAATTTAATACTTCCGCGAAGTTTGAGCTAAAATTAAGCCTTTCGAAACCGAAGGAAATTGAACACAATAACTCGTTCCCAGACTTGTCGCAGTTCAGTCTTAGCTTGTCAGGGCTAATAATGGCTTTGAGAACAAGATTATGTAATACAAAAATTTGCTGTCTGGCTTCCGGATGAAGATGATCAATTACCAACAGCGAACTAAAGGGAACTGGGGAATAGTCATCCAGAAACACTCCATCGCCCTTACAAAAGGAAACGTTAGACTTTGACTAAACAGCTTTTTGAGCCGTCGCTTTTAAGGTCCAATAAAGTTAAGATTAGTTATTAGAAGGATTAAAAATGCCTTCCTGCCCGACGGGGATACACGTAAGTGAAAATCAGGACAACAATTTTCATGAGAGCACGGCAGGGTTTAATGGTGCTATATAAGGTTGTTCATTCGGGAGGGGGTGTGGGTGGGGGAGGTAGGGGGTGGGGGGTGGGGTGGGAAGTGTTACTAACCCTTATCTTTTGCAGAGTTAGTGTTAGAAAAGTGATCAATACAAACAGCAAGAAACTTTATTCTGTCTTGTTTTGTTAAAGAGTTGTTTTAATGACGATCACAGGGTCGATTAAAAAAGATACATCTAACACTCCTATAAGCTTCCACAACAGCCTTTTACCCCTTAATGAGTTTTTTAATTTTTTGTAATTTTGTTGTTTTTCTTTTTAACTCGTTTAAAAGAGAGGGGAGGGAATCTTGCTAAACTAGATCTCCTCTCTCCCCACCTCTATCTAGTAAGCCTATCGTATGAAAAACCCTGAAATTTGAAAAGTTCACGGTATTTACTGATTCACAGTGCCCATCGGGCGTTCGCCTGATCCCGGAATAGCCGCCGCTGATGGAGCTGCAACTGGATTCGACTGCCCTTGGAAACCGATCGACACCTGACCAGCTTCAAGTTGGCCATAACGAGTGCCTTCCTGAAAATGAATACAGATGTAATGTGTTTAAGTTTTGATACCTTAGCATATACAACAGTTTTCCGACTTGTGTGTTGAAGAGATGATCAGTAATTGTAAAACTTGAAAAATTAGATGATGATATTGTTCATAAATGCACCCACAGTTGTGGAACAGAAATGAAATCACGAAAAATCTCTAAAATCAAAAGGTTTAGGAGATATTTGTAATAAAAATTCATGGCAAACGATCGACCGACCGGCCAAACAACCGACTGAGTGACTGACTGACTGACTGACCGACTGACCGACTGACTGACTGACCTACTGACTGACCAGCAGACTGATTGACAGATCGACCGAATGACTGCCTGCCTGCCTGAATGCCTGACAGACTAAGTAACTGGCTGACCTTCTGGCTGACTGACTAGCTCAGTGACTAGCTGACTGACCTACTGGTTGACTAACCTACTGACTGACTGGTTAACTAATGACTGACCGACCGACGAACCAACCGACTTATAGTCCGATTGCCTGACTAAACAATTGACTGACTGACTAACTGACTGACTGGCTGACCGACTGACTGACTGACTGGCTGACCAAATGACTGATTGACTGGCTGACTGACTGACTGGCTGACCGACTGCCTGATTGACTGACTGGCTGACTGATTGACTGACTGCCTGACTGGCTGACTGACTGACTGACTGACTGACTGCCTGACTGCCTGACTGGCTGACCGACTGACCGACTGACTGGCTGACCAACTGACTGACTGACTGACTGACTGGCTGACTGACTGATTGATTGACTGACTGGCTGACTGACTGACTGACTGACTGACTGAATGACTGGCTGACTGACTGGTTGACCGACTGTTGACCGACTGACTGACTGACTGACCGACCGACTGACTGGCTGACCGACTGACTGATTGACTGACTGACTGACTGGCTGCCTGACTGACTGACTGACTGCCTGACTGACTGACTGGCTGACTGACTGGCTGACCGACTGACTGATTGACTGACTGGCTGGCTGATTGACTGACTGACTGACTGACTGACTGACTGGCTGGCTGACTGACTGACTGATTGACTGACTGGCTGACTGATTGACTGACTGACCGCCTGACTGTCAGACGGAAGACGCACCATCTGATTGACTGACTCACTGACAGACTAACGAATAACTTACTGACTATTGAACTGGCAGTCGCAATTACTGACTGACAGACTGACTGAAAAAAAAAACTATCTGACTAACTGACTGACCGACAGATTAACTGACTCAGTAACTGACTGACAGACTCACTGACCGACTGGGTCACTGGTTGTCTGGTCAACTGACTGATTGACGATCGACTGACTGACTGCCACATTGACTGACTGACTGACCGAATGATCGACTGACCGAATGATCGACTGATGGACCATGAAACTGATTATGTTTACAACGAAATTGAGCCTGAAAAAGTCAAGCATAGATCAAAGGTTCGCTTCTCTTACTTGAGGTTCCTGCGAGCCCTTGTCACCTACATCACTAATCCTGATGGTTGCCACCGCAAGAATGATCTCAATGATGGAGAACATGATGGTCAGGAAGGAAACAGTCACCATGGATTTTTGCTTTGGAGTGTATTTTGCTTCCTTGTCTGTTGTCAAGAAATAGGGATCCAGTGTATTACTAGTTTGCGATGATTGACTCACAGCCACCAATTGGGACCAAGCGTACAGGTAGTGGTACATGGTTATAGCTGATATTGCAGCACAGGTTACGCACACAGACTGCAAGAAATTCATCTGCCAAGAGCCAGGAAGTAAACAAATCATATTAAAAATGGCATCACAATAAGCTGCTAATTTCCCTTAAAAAAACAAAACAAAAAACAAAAATTGGTAGCTTAATTTGCAGCACAACTGAGTTGATTATAGTCTCAAGGTACATGTATCTGGTCTATCTAACGCGTAAATTATTTAACATGTATACAATCTGCATGGTGGATAATAAATGAATGCTTTAGGAAGCTCAAATACAGTCGTTCATAAGTTCATACCAGGGTTATGGAAGGTCTCTGCATGGTGCTCAAAGTTATGCCCATGATACCAGCGTTCAACACCTTAAAGAAAAAATAGAGTATGATAATAAATATTATCATAACATTACCAAAGTAAAGTGGTGATCGCAAACGAATGCAAATACTAGTTTCTGCGCGCTTGTTTGTTCTGGTCAAGCAAGGTTTTAGAAGGGAACTCTTTTGCCAAAATGTATGAATGTTATGTTATAAAAGAGGTGATAACCCCACAGCCTTCACTAATGAGTAATGGATGCGCGCAGGAGTTTGTTTTAAAAGCACAAAAGAAGCGTAAGAGTCGGGCGAGGGGATCGCTGAGAGCAACTTTAGCTTGCTATTAATCAGTAGTAGTTGTTTAGTTTGCAGTTAAATACGTGTTAAGATGGACTGGAATCATTGTCTAGCCCTGGTCGGCTCTAACCTAACTTTGGTGAAAAATTACAGAGGGTAAAACACTTTGGCTTATGAGTGTAATTCGTAACTTTTTAGTATGTTGATACAGAGATAAATCAAAGATTTTTTATCGTTACAATAGTCATTTTCATGCTCTTTTTCACCGGAAAAGTTACAAGTTACAAGTTACAACGATCTTTATTTGTACTCCCTTGGCTGTGTCAAGTTAACGTTGAAAAACAATATTTGAATTAAATAGTGTATTGGCTGTCTGGAATAACCAAAGGGGCTCAGTGGTGGAGCCAGGCAGCCAGTAGACAACAACATTAAATAAAAGTAAATTAATGGTCAGCAAGATAGCACAAATACACATATAAAAAGAAAGGAAAAAAAGAGGAAAAATGCTGCCACTAAGCCAAAGTCTGAAATAATTAGATTAAACTACAAGATAGTTTAAATCATCAAAATAAGAAAAGCACACACAGTCACATAGTAATTTTGACAAATTAACTAATAACATAATGCTATAACATTATATACATATTATATAAACTACAAATTAAATAATTTATATCAAGGCTTAGAAATTAAAGGTTGACAGAATTTAATGAAAGAACAATTAATTATCCAGATAATTTGGGAAAAAACACAGCAGTTAATGCATAATATGAATACATATATCTAATAATCATTAACATTACTGCATTTGACTGATTCGTTATATTTTGAAAGAGGAAAGGATTTAGAGTTTTCACTAAAAGAATTCCATATGCTAGGACCCTTAAACCTTATGTTGAAAATGTGCCATAATTTGTTCTTACATTAGGTTAACAAGGACTGTGGAGTGAGGTGTAAAGTGGGAGGGCTGACGATTGAAAATAATTTTTTCATATTGAAAATCGAAAAAAGGAATAAAATCATAGTAATTATTTTTCTTTTAAGCGCAGAAAGTGGGGGTGGGGCGCAAAAAAGTGGTGGGGCCCTTCCGCAGTCCCTGGCTAGGTGTAAAACATATATTCAAAGCACTTCTAGTATTGTAGTTGTGTCTTTTGCCTTGCATGAAGAAAGTATCAAATACAGATATATAGACATCTGTTGTGAAATTTGTACACAGACTGCAATATTAAGAAAGACAAGATAAGGCAGCTTAATATTTGAATGCCTAAAAACGGGACTAGAATGATCACGAAAATTTAGAAAATGTCATGATTTGAATTGCTCACTTTAATTTGCATTTAATGAACTGCAAAGGCTGAATAGTGCAAGAAATTATGGGTCATCCCAAGAAATTAAACCATAGGTTAGTAAGGGATAAACCCAGGCATAATGTAGGTTAAGCACAATGTCTACATTAATTCACATAATAATGCAGTTTAGAAAGAATACCAATATTTGCTTAATCTTTTAGCAATGTAGCTTACTCCACATTTCCATGATTAGTTAGAATCTATTATAAGACCTAGATAACTTATTGAAAACTCTTGGTTTAAGTTTAATGCCGTTTAAAGAGAGTGTGACATTAAAGGGCGATTTTCTTTGTGGAAAGTGGAAAATGACAAAATTAGATTTATCAAAATTGAATGACAGTTTGTTAGCACTCAACCAGGTATGGCTATTTAATTTAACTTATTCATCATTAAAAATGGATTCAAGCACTGTTAGATTTTTATGCCTATAAAACAGCTAGATTGCCATCATCTGCAAATAAATGGCAGTTTAGTATTTTAGAGCATTTACTAATGTCATTAATATACTTGAGAAACAATAATGGGCTATTAGAACTGGGGCCTTCAGGAACACCACAAGAAACACTAGGTTAACGCTCCAGGCCCACCCAGTTAATGCCTCAAGGAAACAAACTGGTATTTATTGGTAAGTTATGAGGTGAACCAATCTTTTGTCACTCCATGAATGCCATAGTAAGCAAGTTTTTCAATTAAGATTATGTTATGATTAACAGTATCATAGGCTTTACTGAAATCCAAACAAATATCACAGGAAAATTCATGGCAATATTGCATGTTGTATCAGTCTATAATGCTTACAGTGGAGTGCCTCATATGGAAAACCAAACTACTTGCAATAAAGTCCTTTTTTCTTTTTCAAAATTCTAATCTATTCTTATGCCTCAATTTTTCTAATAATTCATTGAATATAGATAGAATAGAAATGGAATGATGATTGTTTAAACTTGTTTGAAGGCCCTTCCTAAAAAAGGCCTGAGGTAACTTAAGCTATTTTAAATTTATCTGGGACAATTCCAGTGGACAAGGCATTAAACAATAATAATTATTAAAAAAATAATAATTTATAGAGGTTTGGATCAATGCAGCATGTTTAGTTAAGCTTTTAGAATATTTTAATTGGAATGTTAAAGGGTGCAGTAGAATTGTTAGCTTTTTGGCCAGTAATTTCATTTTTGATTTCCACCGTTGCTGAGGGAAATAAAAAAAATTATCTTGGGATGGAGTTGTGAGATACTGAATGGGAGATTTATTTACACTTAGGGAATACTGTTTTTCAAATTTAATTTCCAATATTAGTAAAAAAAAAATGTTAAAAGCATTTAAGCCATAGACTAAGGATCATTTATTTCAACATGACCCTTAATAGGGAATTTAGTGGGACTTCTACTGCCAGACCTGGATTAAAGGTTTACAAGTTGTCTTATCCCCTTCCAAACTCTTTAGAATCAGACATATTTGTACAGAAGTGGTTTAGTTTATTCCCATAAAGTTTAAATTTTGCGTGATAATTAAAATGCAGATTTGGTTGTAATGTACTTCTTAAAAAGTTTATTTTTAAAGTAAATTTAGACTCATAATGCAGTAGTTATATCCATGGTTTACATTTCACTTTTAATTCATGTTTAGAAAGTTGTTCAATAGGAATATAAGCATCAGTTATTTCCGAGAATTGTGGAGTTAATGGAATTAAACATTACATGTCAGAATTAACATCTAATACACCTTCCCTATCAACTGACTGAATATCTTGAATTGGAGCAGATTCACTAAAAAAATTAGGGTAATCTCTTAATTTGTAGACCTTGACATTATTAGGTAAGAAGAATATTTTTTAACAATGAGGAAATTTGGTAGATGATCTGTAAGATCTAAAGAATCGAAGAAAATAATTATTGTGAAATTGATGTTTCTGAGAGGTCAGTGAGCAGGAATGCAACTTGACTGTGGCCAAAAGATGGAGGCTTAAGAAATTTAAGGTTATTTTAATGGCAGTTGATAGCATGTATGTTAGTATTTTCGCATGCTCGTTGACAGGCAACACGTTAGTTGCAATGCAGGAAGTTGAATTTGAGAGCAAAAATTCTCGAGGAGTTTATAAGTGCCTTGAGAGAAGGTGATAACCTTTGTTTACTGGTTACTGTTGTACAGAAATACCTTAAACGAGAAAGGTTGCAAACGCTCGATTATTCATGAGAGAAAATGTTATAATTTGAAGCAATTCTTGCGGGACAAGCGCCTAAACCTGCAGTACGTGAGCCATGACGAAATACACGCGACTGAGCGAGTCAAGCAGTATCAAGATTTGTTCACGAGCAATTTACCGTAATATAAATCAAGGCTCGTAAGTTTATCTTTTATATGAAGACTACAACTTGCACCCGGCGATTCTAAAGTCCTTGGTAAGCATTTGAAAAATTGACTTGTCAGTGATTTATTCCAAATGCGCTAAAACAGATTACCGATGCAAATTGCTTGGAGGACAGCACATGCTTCTTCGGTCTTCGGTCTTCGGTCGATTTGAAAGTTTTCGCATCATGTGTTGATAAATGAAAAATGCCGGGGCTTCATTGGACTCACCATGCATAAGATTTCACAATTTTGGCGCCCCACACGGATTTTCTTCCGTAAAATCGAGGCGAGAGATCGTTAAATTTTCACTTAGGGTACGAATTTCCTAACCTAATGCATACTTACAAGGATGGCTAGCCAGATTGATGTGAAAGTCATGCTGGAATACGTAAAGCGCACATGTAATCCATCCACAAGGCCCAAAATGAAAAACACCAAAAAGATGATAAGCTGGATGACCGAGATCACCTTCAAGTCGCGTCTGTTAAGTGCCATTTCGAATCTGCTCGGTCGCAGTGCGAACAGTGCTGTTTGATCCAGACACTTACTAGTCGACACTTGTATTCAAATTACACATCAAATTCAATCATGCGTTTAAAACTGAGGGACCTGGGTAAGAGGATTAAACTGGTGTTGAAGGCGCTGTCATTTCACGACACTTGTTGCAAAAAAAAACCAGAATAACCAGTTTGTTTTCTATATTTTGTAACACAAGTTGAAGTAGGACCTCTATATATTTGCCGCGCAGCTTAGCAGCTTGGTAAATATCCCCTACTCTGATACAAGTGAGATGAATAACCGTTTTAGTGGCCATAGAATGATAAACCAAAAATATTAGTTTCTGTCAACTGCTCGGAGGTGAATGGTTTTTGCTCATCACTTCTCCACTGGACAATTAACGCACGTGAAAAAATGATTAGATAAGATTAGATATTACAAGGTCTAAAAAGGCATCCTGCTTCACGGGGATACATTTTCTTTAAATTAGGAGGTGAAGATTTCCACGAGAGCCCCGCGGGCGTTTATGGTGCGGGAGGGGCCGGGGAAGGGGGGGAGGGGGGGGGGAGAGGTGTTAGCAAACCTTATTTTGTGCAGAGTTAGTGTTAGAAAAGTAAACAGTACACGAAGTAAGTAACTTTATTCTATTTTATTTTTCTATAGACTCGTTCCAGTGACGATTACAGGTCCATTAAAAAAGAAAACAAAGCCAAGGCCAAGATCTACGTTAAAGACATATTTTTTTGTGCTTCTCTTAGCTCTAGAACGGTAATGAAGTTTATCGTTTTTGTTGAGGGTTTTGAATTCATTGTAGAGAATAGGGAGGAATTTTACTAACCTATGTCTCTCCCCTCCCTTCCCTTATCTAATAAGCCTACCGTCCCCCCCCCCTCCTCTTCCCCTTCCCTCACTCTTGGCCAATGAAGAGCGTTCACAGTATTTACTGATTCATGGTGTACACCGGGCGAGCGCCTGATTCTGGAAAAGCCGCCATTGGTTGAGCTGCAAAAGTCGGCTGCCCTTGCAATTGCACCGGCGACTGACCAGCTTCTAGTTGGCCATACGAAACACCTACCTGAAAATAAGTAATATGATGTGTTTTATGACCTTGGTAAATTCAAAAAATTATTATCCATCAGATGTTTCGTTTTGCACGATTTGTCTAAACGCGTTTCGTGGTCCAATATGCATTAGTTAAAATTGAGGAATGTCCAGTGATCAGATGAAAATCGTGCGCACTGATTGGTTGGTTAGGAAGTGAATAGCAAATACTTTTCATCTTTGAGCAGCCGAAGAGACAACATCGGACCTCCGACCATTCTTCGGTGTACTGACAAAGATAAGCTAATTTTTTTGTTTCTGTGAGGTATAAACTTAAATAGTTATTCGGCGTCGCTTCGTAGCTCGGTAAATATCCACCACTTTTCACTTCTACCTCACTGAACATTTGTTAAACATTGTTTATACATCGTGTAGTGGCAGCAATTTGGCAATAAAACGTCTCCAAATCGGTCTGTTTATGGCGTGTTAACAAACAGGTTGATAAAATGATTGACTAAGTTAATGACTTTTCTCAGACAAAAAGATTTGACGAGCTTTCTTTCCAATTAGCTAACGGACGGATGGACTGACTGACTAACTGATTGTCTACCACACTGATTTAAGGTCATCACGGAAAAAAATCTGGTTTGTTAGAACCAAGTTCTCTTACTTGCTGTTCCTGAGAGATCTGACCGCCTATTTTACTACTCCTGATGGCTGCCATTGCAAGAATAATCTCGAGAATGGAACATATGATGATCAGAGAGGAAATAACCACCATGGAGGTTTGCTTTTTAGTAAAGTTTATGTCATCCAGCTGGTCCGAGTCAAAGAAATAGGGATCTTTATTATGGAAACCCCTGCTCAGCGTTGAAGTATAACCCAAAACCATCAAGCTGGACACTGCGACCAAGTAATGGTACACGGTTATGGCTGATATTGTAGCACAGGCTATGCTCACGGACTGCAAGATATTCATCTGCAAAGAACCAGGGAAAAATTTGATATAAAAAACGAAGGCATCACATGAAAAATTGGTATCTCCTCTCTTATGTATACGAGGTAAATGTATCTGGTCTATACAGTGTATTTAACGGGAATTATTTAACGTACATTCCACCTTGTGGAGAATGAATGGTGGCCTTATGATGCGTAAATAAAGTAGTTCGTATTTCGTACCAGAAGTAAGGAAGGTCTCTGCATGCTGCTTAAAGTCACGCCCATGATACCAGCGGCCAACACCTTAAAGGAGAAAAAGTAGGGCATGAGAAAAGTATCATTTTAGAATGCTAATTTTTTATGCCAAAAAAGCACTGACATGCGCGCCTTGCTTTACTAAACATCTATGTAATCGTTAAGGCATAACATTATCATCATCAGATAAACTCCATTTTGCCGATTTCTGAACCGAGCCTGTCATTAATAAAAAGCAATAGACTACACTTTCTGTCAATCTGGCTGGCCTAACCCACTTGACATGTTTGTTTATCGGACTCCCGAGTTCGTGAACCGATTTTTTTTTTAAGTTTTTCTTTTCGCTTGGTTAAACCTGTGTGGTCAGTGAACTGTTGTTTAGGTACACCGATATCGCCTCCATGACGTAATGTAAATTTAAAACATTTCATAAATATTGAGTAATTACATTCGTTGCGAAAACAACACTGTTACCACAAACACAATGAGTCAGCATCAAATTTTTTTTAAGCATGTCATTTTGGGCCAGTTTTCGACGAATTATATTGAGTTTAAGTACTTAGATCTGAAATATCATCAGGACAATTTGTTCTGTGAAGAAACCATGCATTACACTTGCTCGCTGAAATATCGTATGAGCGAAGAAGTGGTCGAAGTTTTAATTGCCTTCAAGTTTGAAAGTTCGACCTTTTTTTTGTTTGTTTGTTTTTTTTTTCTTTTTTGTTTAAACTCATCTAACGTGAGTTAATAGAGGATCGAAACAGTTCATCCGCACTTTTCCGTAGCGTGTTGTAAGAGACATTTTCTAACAAGACGGAAATTATAAACAAGCCGCGGAAACGATATTTGAGAAGTGATCGCCAAATTAAATCCTATATCGCTACCGTTCTTTTCGCTTTTATCACGTGTATTTTTTTCAGGCTAAAATTCTAACGACAAGTTCTTTTACAGTTGAAGGCATACGGGCGCACTTCCTCATAAATCACTTTTAAATACAAGTAGTTTCATCTGCGGCTTGGACTATAGATTGGACTTGACTTATTGGACCTTGGCTAGTCGGTTCTAGCTTACTTTTGGCGCAAAAATAACAGAGAATGGGAGGCCTTAATTTCTCAATAAAATTCCCTCTTTGATACAATGTCGACACAGGGACAAATCAAACACTAGTTAGCGTGGTCATTTTTTTTAGCTTTAGTCTCACTGTCCTCTATGCCAATTGACATGGCATGTTACTCACCAGTTGCTTGCCCAACGAACTGTGTCAGTTTAAAAGTTTTTGTTCAGTTCATAAATGGAAAATGCCTGCACTCACAATCCACAGGATTTCACAATTTTGGCACCACACAAAAATTTTCTCTCTCAATATTGAGGCAAGAAATTGTTAAATACCGACCTACCCTTACTTTCACTCAAATTTTCTAACATGATGTTTACTTACAAGGGCCGCTATCCAGCAAGGCGTGAAAGTCAAGCTGGAATACACGAAACGCACGCTCAATCCATCCACCAGACCCAAAATGAAAAGCACCCCACAGATGACAATCTGAATGTTCGAGATCACCTTCAAGTCGCGTCTGATAAAAGCCATTTCGTGTCAGTTCAGTCGCAGTGCTCAAAACGTGTGCCGCGCGACGGATGGTTCCACACACTCAATGCGGAACTTTTGAGTCATCATTTGTATTCAAATTAGACTTCTTATCCATGCTGCTTATTAAACACACAACTGGTTTCATCTGAAGGGCCTGGGTAAGAGGATGAACCGTTGTTGAAAGCGCTGTCTCACTCTCGTGACAACACGTGATGCGGAAACCAGTATAATCGTTATTCCCTATTTTTGAATAGTAACTCAAGTTCAAGTCGACCTCTAATTTGAGTTGAGTGGAAACTAAGGAGGGGAAGCAAAAGTTAAGTTTCAGTGTTCCCGGCCGAATTCAGCTTATTAGTATCTGAAACCTGAGGTTGACTCGAAGGAAAATTCCCTGATTTATTGAATATAGACGCATTATTTTGTACTTATTTTGAAACTCGGGTCATACACAAGGCAAATAACTAAACAGCGAAAGTTTTATCACATATAAAAGAATTCTGAGGTTTCAATTCAAGCGCGAAATCGAATCAGCAAAGAGCATGTCTGGTACAAGGCAAGTTCGCAGAGTGCGAGCGTAAATCGAATCTGCATAATACAAGGGCAGATTAAATCTGCATAGTGCAGACGCCAAGAAAATCAGCCTTATACGGGTGTAAACATGTCAAACATGAAGATGTACAGGCGCAATTAAAATCGGCAGAATGTTAAGCCAAATTAACTCGTCTGAGGACAAGTGCAGAGCAAAATGCAAGTGCAAATATATCAAACATGCATAATGCAATAGTTCATCATCCACTACTCCCACTGATACTGAGGTGAATACTGAACCGTTTTAGTAGTATATGCCGCATAGAAACTAAAAAAAAGGTCGAAATAATTTGGGTATATCAACAAAGTTGAAATGGTAAATTGGCCAACGTAACGATTACAAAAGCTGACGTTTCGAGCGTTAGCCCTTCGCTCCGACGAAGGGCTAACGCTCGAAACTTCAGCTTTCGTAATCGTTACGGTGGCCAATTTACCATTTCAACTTTGTTGATATACCCAAATTATTTCGTTGCTCCTACCGACGCAGCCCCAAACAGTTTCTTTCGAAACTATCAACCTTTAAAAAAAAGGTCGTTTCTGTCGGCTACTCGGAGGTGAATGGCACTTGCTAATCATTTCCGAACTAGCCAATCAAGGTGCGCGAAAAGCACTGTTGACCTGTGTGGTATATAGTAAGTAAAGATATTATTGATCTTCATATGTTTTAACAATATTATCGCCCACCCAGAAATACGTGGCTGTCAAATAGTCGATTGCTCCAGGGCGAGCGTGTATTTTTGTTAATCTTCTCTTTTTCCGTGACCCATGATTCCACGCATACTTTATTTTGGGAGTTCGTTTTGAATCTAATCGCATACATACAATTCTTTGATTAGAGGTACAGTAAATTTGCCTTTAGATCTAGTGTAGAGGTGATCTTTCCCCCGAGAGCTGACTAAAAGCGGAAATATTGTGGTTTTACAAATGCATACCTTGGCATAATGATACTGATAGCATGGAATACAATCCTCCCATTTTAATGGCCTTAGACAGTTTTCACAGGATATGCGTAAAGGTCTGAGAAACCAATCTCTAACCGAACCTTAAATCGAGTTTTGTTTTATTTTCATACTTTTCCTGTTCTGCCTCATCCTCTGTTTTGTTTTTCTTCTGCTTTGGTTTTTGTTTTGTTCTGTTTTTATTATTTTTGTTGTTGTTGTTGTTTGTTTTTTTATATTTCTAAAAATAGAAAATTGTTGCTTTTCCGGCTTTAAACCAAACCACCCGCAAAGCCGTGCATGGAGAAATGTCTTCCGGTTTGGAGCGAATACAATAAGAGTTATTGACTAAACGTGAGGTCAATACGACTAAATATTGCTTCTAATTTTTGTTTTTTTTTTGCATATACTTTTTTTCCACCCAAGACGAAGTCCGGGGAAGTCGATGAAACAGAGCTACACGGCCAAACGCTGACGTTTGAGAAATATTCAGAAGAACATGGCGTTTAGGTAGTCAATCAAAAGTACCTAGATTCCCTTTTAACGCTCGTGGAACCGTTTCAAGTAAATAATATAATTATGTAAGAAATATTAAAACTACCTTATCAGACATAAATAAGGTCAACATACGAGAAAAATGGACTAAATAACCTGCGCATTGTTGCTTTTCACTCATCACCTTTGAGAGGGGGCTCGTGTCATGCTCGGCGAGTATCAGTTGCGAAGGATGTTTTGCTTCCGTAAGGATTCCCGCCTCGTGTGGGAAGGAGGGGGAGAATCTAAGTATCCTGACAGACAAATCTACTTCGAACAGATATGTAGTTAGGATACTGAGTGGCCGATATCGAGGTCAATAATCTGAAGACGAGGTCTAATGAGACTGAACAGACCCTCCAGTCATTCATCTGATATTTCCCTTCCACACACCTTCGTCATTCCTTGTGTTACACCCACAACATGCCCGCAAAAGGTTTCCCGACAGCTTCTCCTAGGGCCCATCTGGAACTTTTAACCAGAAGAACTATAGCAATCTCACTTTGGCACAGTTTCCTTGGTTTTAACCATCTTGTCTCATAAGGATTTAGGGATTCCTCGGATTTAAAAACTTGCGGAATTACGTCTAAGAACCTCCAGAGGCGAACTAAAATCTGAGAACTTATTTTAATTTTAAAATTACATTCCCGGGCTTCCATTGTGATTTCTTGATCAAATGCAAGACTGGAACATTCCTTCCATTTAATCATTGAATGACTCAAACAAAAAAGAAATAAAAGCAAGAAAAAAGGAGACGCAGTGTGAGAAAATATTTGTTCTTCCTCCTTTTTACTTCTTGCGCAAAACTTGCGTGAAAAGTCAATCGCGTGATTCTTGTTTCCCACCGACAGCCCCTAAATATAAACCTCAACAATTTCCGGTGATCAAGTAACAGATTGTAAAACAACTTCAAAGGAAATAGCTGTCATGCCTCGATAAAGACGCACCCAAACAAAACAGAGGCCATAAGGTGATTGCCGTGAGCAGAAAACGATGGAAAGACGAATACGACTCGAAAATGATTATTCTGGGCCTCCAACTAACACTCATTACGATGAAGTCCGTATTTACGAAAACCCGGCGTTCAACAGCTTAGATAGAGCTCCCTTCACAGCCGACAGCAGCGTGTTTAAAAATCGTCCTCCCAAGAAACCACATGTTGAGAACACGAGGAGCGTCAGCCGTCGGCATCAAAGAGATGATAGACTACCTCAATCTTCTTCAGGACGAATGCGATGTCTGGTGGCTTTGATTATTCTGTTATTGGTCTTAACAGTCCTATGCCTTGGTGTAACAAGTTACCTGTGCTATAAGTTGATTTTTGAGAATAAAACTGGAAAAGGATCTAACGGCTGCGACAATGATTCGATCGCGGAAGGTAAGTGTGAGTGAACACTTTATTTAAACACGGTGGAGTATTCAGCAGAGCTGGTGGGGTCGTGTATTTAGAAATATAAAATAAGTACTAAAAATTAATTATGAACCTAGAATTATGTTTAGGTGATATGCTATACACAAGACTGTAAATTAAAAATCCTTAAAATAAATATAATCATCGTCTTTATACTTGATTACAGCGGCAACTGGATCAGAATTTATTTTTCTAATGTCAAATTTTGAAAGCAGTCGCATGAATTGGTTTAAGTTATTTGCCGCTGATTCTTTGCTGGAAAGGTAAATGAGCTTTAGGGACACGGAAAAACCCAAAATGATCACGATAAAAAAACTAAACTGATTTTATAGTTCATAACGATCAAAAGACTAGTAAGTTAAAAAAGAAAACAAAAAAGGATTGAAAGCCCATTCTTGGTCGAACGGAAACAGTACAAAACACCCAAGAAGTTTTTGGTTCTCAAGATCGTCGCATGTGGGACACTGAACGTGCCTTGAAGAACACCGAAAGGAAATGGAACAACGTATATCCCATTTTGACGCTCATCCAATGTCACTTGTGGTTTTGACATAGGGAATTACTGTCCTCTTTAACTGTGTCGTCCTTGTCTAAGTAAATTTTCTTTAACTCGAGGTATCAGAAGCAAACCACGTTGGCTATGCGCGACATGAGATAGCCATCAGACGGAATGTCTCCTTCACATCCAGCCTTTTTTTTTTTGTCACGAAGCAACAATGCAAAGAAACAAACAGAAAAAAAAAACATCGATGACGGAAAATAATTCAAAACATGAAAAATCCTCCTTTTTTTCTCTTAAAAAGCATAGCCACAAGAGTAATGTTTTTTCGCGCATTTCCGTTAGACAGGTTGTCCCATAGAGCGCTACCCTTTGTGGTGCCGATAGACAGGCTGTATAGATTTCGATGAACGCCCGGTGAATCTGTAATGAAGAAAATTCGTTTTATAAATTCCTGAGCGTGTTTGAGGTTACCCAGGCAGCGATAGGAGAACAACGTCCTTTCATATCTAAACTTAGTCAGACCAAAGAAGCTCCGCCGTCTTAGAATGTAACAGGGGCACACTCAGGAGGAAATGTGTTTGTAATTTACAACCTGCTGTAAGTGAAAGTATAGAAGCCTTGGTGATTTGTATGAAAAGATTTACAAGAAACTATTTCGCGTCGATGATTTTGACCATGCCAAACCATAACTAAGAAATCAAAAGATGTAACAAAAACAGAAACATCGAGATGATAGCAAAGTTTCACAGAGGTAATGCTAATAAAAGACAAATCGAGGATTTCAACACAATGAACAAAATTAGCACAGATTACCAGCGACAAATTAAGACTCCGTTTTTTTATGATCAGTAAACAGTGACAAGGCTTGTTTAATTAAAGAGTGTTGGGACAGCGGCCGCGAAAATCCCACGCAAAAGCCGTTAAGTAGAAGACAAACAAGATTTGCGCACGTGCGTTCAACATTTGTCAACCTTCATCTCCAAAGACATTACCAAATGAGTTTGCATTGTTTGCCACAGACATAGAACTAAAGCTGAAAATCGTGCAGAGGAAAGTACTTTTCCGCATTGTTTGCCGCTTTAGAAACCATATAAAATGTAGAAATTTTGTAGATTAGCCCCAAAGAGGCATTATAACGTCAATAACGGATTTACGTCCAGGAAGTCAGTTATAAATTTACCTGTCGGAATATCATCTTTAGGTTCTTACGCACCGTTTGGACTTTGTTTACACTAGCAATGTTTTTCTTATCACCGTGTTCTCTCATAACGCTATTAACTTAGAAACATGATGGACAAGGTATTTCGTTTTAAGACCCTTTTTTTTGATACTTGAAGGGTCAGTTTTTTGAACAAGGAAAGTTGCTAACCTCTCGACTCCCAAGAGAGACCACGACACGTTTTCTCCTTACAATATCAACTCCCAAGAGAGACCACGACAGATTTTCTTCTTACAATATCTATGCAATATCTATGCAATATCAAGCAGACAAGTGAAAATCATAAATAAAAAGATCAAATAGGGGATTATTAGTTGATTCAATGCCGAATTCTGTGAACTGACATCATAAGAATTGTATGGAAGACAGTAAGGGAAATAACTAACGAGAGTGCATGGGAGATGGACTTTACAGCTCATCGAGATTCATCGTGCCAGACGACAAAAATTGGATTATGAATTACCGTTTTGTCCCTGTGTTGAAGAATCGTTTGGCTAAACATAAAAAAAAACTTTCAGTGTTCAACGACCCACCTGGGATTTTTTAAGCGCGTGATAATCCTCTCCTCCGTCAAAATAGAATGTATTTTTTTTTGTGTGGCGGTGAATCCAGATCAAAAACAGTGTCGGTGGAAGTGATTTAGATGTTTAAAGTTCCAGACTATTTTTACTCTAATCTTCGCAGTTTTTCAAATATTTTCAAGAGGGTTAAACTTATCGTTTTACTAGGGTTAGTTAATCCCTAATCAAGGATTGTTATGATTGTGGCTTTTTTTAACGTTCAGACCCGTTCACTATGCGGACAAGCTGTGCTGAGTCGCTGAGTCTACGCAAACTTGACCATTCAGTGATAGGCTGGTCTTGTACCGTGGAGAGGGATGTATGCTCACGTTAATCTTCGTAGCCTGCAGTGCCGGCGTATTTTGGGCGCACGAGTGCACATTTTCGTATTAGGCCGCCATCTTAGATTTGGTAAATAAAGATAAATGTAGACATGTGAGGCGATGCAGACTTGACACGTGGGGGTTTTTCGTTTTTTCTGGTGCTTCTTCTCTAGGGCCAGCGTGCGCACTTCCTTACAACTCACTTGACGGAGAAACTAGGAAATTGCTGGTTTCGCATGTAACCAAAGACCAGGCGGTGTGCGCACTCCGATTGCAAAGCATAGTGGTAGCGTTATTTACAATATGGCGGTAAAAGCGGTAGAAATGGGTAGAGTTTGACTGAATATTCCGTAATAGTTAGGTCGTTTGTTTTTCCTTTCACTATAGGTAAATATAATTTGATATATTCTGAACGTGTAGAAGTATTTTTCGTGCATATTTGTCACGTATTATATCGTTCTCAAGGACAAACGCAAGCACTGTATTTTAGCATGTAATTCGAGACTGGTTTTCGAGCAGGTCAAATTCGTTGTGCGTCGTAGTTTGAAGCCTTTAAAAGATTTGTATGGCCACTTTGATCCTTCTTCAACAGCACTGACCAAACGCACTCAAACGCGCCCCAACGATACAAATGTTTTAAGCACTTTAAGTGACAGTGCTTGAGACCCTTTTGTGGAGCGAAAAGGCCCATTGTTTTGTTTAGTGTGTTGCGTTACATAGCGTTACTACTGCAAGGGAATTTATCAATCGCGTTGTAAATCTACTTTCCTATAAGAAGGAAACCTAAATAATCGCGAGTGTTGTGTGGTAAATCTTCTATCTTGATCATTGAATGAAGGACAGTTTAATTAGAGCAATGAAAAGAATCACTTGATCCATGAAAACCTCTATCTTGCGTGAGGCGACACGTCAGAAAACCGGAAACCAAAAGGCAGTCGACCGTTGAAAGGTATTGATAGACCTGTGCGTCTCCCACCATTCGCTAGCGCTTTCAAATCTTCTACCCTCAAAGTTTAGATCTTAATAAGGGTCAGTTCTGAGGTGTTATAATTCTTCATCTGTAGGTTCTTGAGGTTTTGCAAAGCCGGATGAGATTGTGTTACAAAAGGCAATATTTTCTTCAGTGCGCGCGCTATTTTCTTTGTCTCAGAGTATACTTCTCTCCTGAAGTAATAACTTCAGAGGGACGTTTCTCAAAATAGGTTTCCTTTATTCTCGAAGGCTATTTTGAAAATTTGTACGTTTTTGCAAAACGTGGAGCGCGACAAATTCGTTCTTAGGAGGCGTGGGGCTTCTCCTTTTACAAATCCCTTATTAACGCTAGGTGGAAAAGGTTCGTCTAGTACAAGGTCTCTGTCTCTCTAATATGCGTTTGCATGCATGTCAAGGGTCAATTCACAGTTGAATAACTCGCGTCTGGGAATATAATTACTGACTTTTAAATAATTCATCCCGCCATCGGTTGTGAGTTTAACTGTTGCCATTTGTGTCGAGATTCTTCAGTAGGCAGATTGCAGTTTCGAATCTTTTTAAATAACGTCAGTTGCCTCCTAAGAAGGAAATCGTCACGGATGAATGACAGGAGTCGTGCAGGCCCGTCAAACGTTTTAACTTTCGAAAGAATGGCAACAGACAGTGAATCCCCATTACAGTCCACGTATATTCACGGCGTATCTCCCTACCACCAGAGATGTTCACCCCAACGCGTCAAGATGCAAATGACTCAATTTTTGTTTTACGACCATGATGCAACGCAATCAGAGTGCGCACACCGCTTGACCAAAGACTAAGAACTTTAATATCGTCCATTTAATGTTATCTAGCCGATACATTTTCTCGTCAGACATGTATGGAACAAACAGCGTTACGATATACCTAGATGTGCAAAGCACCCAATTCTCTGTTAATTCCCACTGCACCTGAAGAAGGCTGGTTTGGCCAGCCGAAATATAGTGCTCCGTCTTAAAATTTACTTATCTACGTTGTATCGGTCTTGCCTCTATATTTATATTTCATTTTCGTTATTTTGGGCCGATCAGATCATCGCTGATCCAACGTACAAGAGTAGGAGTATCGTCCACGGTTGCCTGCTGAACATTTCACAGCTAAAACTTAGCATTTTTATTTTGCGCTAGTTGTCAACTTTTTCTTTCTAAGATCGTCCTTCTTACGCACTATCATTTTTTTTTTCAGGTGAGAAGTTCCGCTCAGAGTGGAAAATTACCTCAGAAAATGTAAAAGAGCTGCGCACAAATATTTCGAGCATAGAAAACTTGAAAAAAAACTTTACCTTCCTTCAGGAGGTTATCAATGATTTAAACTCGGTAAGGAAATTCAATTTTTTAGGCAATATGGTCAGGATTCAGGCCTTAATAGCGGCACGAAGAATATAAAGGATCACTCATAGATGAAACTGATCATTAGTCTCGTACAAATGAAATCTCAGCGTAAGATGGTGAATTCGTATCAACAAGTCGACATGCGATTTTCTGTTTATATTACGAATAATGATTATGATGGTGGCAGGAGAATTTTTTGGGGGGACCTCATAGTTTTGAGGGGGGGACAGAGGGGAATTATTCGTCACCAACAGAGCTAAGGAGAGACTATAGAAAATTGACTGCCGATTAATTTTCAAAAGGGTGGGGGGAGGGGTCGTGAGAGTGTAACAGAGCCTTATAGGAGGATCAGTTAAATGTTATCGTGATACAACCAGAATCCTCCAGTCACCCCCCTTCCCCCCACCCCCATCCAGGTGATAAATAATGACCTCCATCGATACTGACCGTTCCCTTAGTTATGATTCCTCCTCATGATGTATTCAAATGGTAATATATCTATCATCATTTTCTCAGGAGAGAAGGCATCTGCTTGAATCCGTGAAAAGGTTGAGGGAAGAGTATGAGAGGACTCGACAGCATGTCTTACACAACGTAAGTACCCCGCTAAGAAATTCTGTCAACCACGTGCAAATAGCACATTTCTGAACTACCCTTGGCCTCCTTTTTAAAACGAGGCCTGGTGCTCAACCATTCTTGTAAAAATGAGTTTAATTTGCATGTGAATGAAAACTTATAATCATATGAAAGGATGAGCACCAGGACTCGTTTTAAAAATGAGGCCAAGGGTAATTCGGAAACGGGCTGTTGTAATTCGGTGATTGATGGATTCATTGTTTTGTGTTTTTCATTCATTGATTTATTCATTAATTCATACAGAGACGAGCGATTTCTTACCTCAACATAAGCTCTTTACAGCAAGGAGATTTATCCGGTTTGTGGGGAAAATTAAATTCGTCAGAAAATGAACTCCTGGATGTCAAAAAAAAGGTTAGTTGCGTTACGACCTTCCAAAATGTCGTCGTCCATAACTGATACACAACGAGAAGTGCTCATGTAAGCCAGGATAACCTTGAGAGAGTTCCATGAAGAGTAAACCAAATTAACAAAACGAAAAGAATGAAAAAATAAAACCAAGACATGTCGCAATCGGGTCGGTCGGGTCAAAGCTATCTTGGCCCTTTTCTGCGCACGTTTATGCGTATAATTGTATTCAAATGGTTGCAAATGTACTTCTTTTCTGAACATGTTCACTTCTCCAGGAACATCATTTCTTTGCAAAGTCATAACTAAGTTTCTCTATCTAATTGCTTCCAGATCAATCACAGAACAAAGCAGCAACATTATTTTAGAAACTCAATTATCTTATCATATGGAGTTTAGATATCACGAGCCTCTTAAAAATAGGATTTTTATGGTTTAACTGATCCATTTCTCTGAAACAGGTGATCAACATGTCCAAGATTGTCCCACCCAGGGGATTGCCGGGATATAACGGTTCCCAGGGCCGAGTGGGTGGTCCCGGACCAGCAGGACCGCCGGGATTGCCAGGTCCTGGAGTCAATCTAACTCTTTGTCTCTATAAGAAACTCAGTTCGAAAGGATTTGTTAGCAGTTCATACGCCAGGCAATCGATATCTATAACTGAGAAAAAAGTACGAGTGACGTTCTTTTATATGTTTTATTTACTTAAAGGCTGTTGAATGTCTGTCTGACCGACTAAATGACTGCAGACTCGCGGTCAGTGAGACAGATTGACTTTTTGACTGACAGATATAGTCTGACTATCTTTCTGAAAGACATACTGAATGACGAACTGACTAAATGGCTGACAAACAAACTGATTGACTATCTGACAAACAGACAAGTGAACGTCTATCTGTTTTATTGTCTGACTAATTGACTTTCTAACTGCCCGACTCTTTTTCTGACTCTCCTGCCGCTGAACGACTGACGAACTGACCAACAGGAGGAACGATGGTCCATGCATCTGACTTATGGACCGACCGACTGACTGACTGGCATGCTAATGAACCAACCGACCAAGTTATCAACGGAACTTGCGACTGGTAAATGAAACTCTTCGAAAGCAACTTAATGCCGTGGTAATGCCATTTATTTATTTCCGTCTGTTTGTTTGTTTGTTAGGGCACAAGAGTCATCAGTGTGCACTGTGACACAAATGACGCCAAAACTTTCCAACTAGAATCCACCATTGTGTCAGGTCAAAGGAAGTATGACTGTCTGTGTGATGGAACACTTAGTACTGGAGAAGCAACGATGTATTGCTACATGCATTACTGGGAGTGTCCTACTTGACTGCATCACATCCTTGATCGGGTAACAGACAATGGGATTGAGCTCTCTGTTCCAAACCCTCACTCGGTGAAGGCGAGGGAAAGAGCGGCACTTTCCAAAAACATTTTGATGAGGGCGTGGATGAGGATTCTACTCCAAAATTCTTACTCTCCCTTCGATCGCCTGCGTAACTGTTTACGTTTCTCTTGCGTCATTCAACCATCCATCTATCCATTCATCCATCTATCCATTCATCCATTTATCCATTCTTTCATCCATCCATCTTTTTAGATCTTAAAAAAGCCTTTGAAACGGTATACCACCAGTGACCATGCCCAAAATGGTGAAAACTTCATACCGTGAAGGCAGTCCTATTTGTAAAATAGATTTCAGATCGTGCGGATTACTCTTCCAAAAAGGCCACCTAACTGATACAGTGTTCCTCAGGCAGAAGGGTCAATGCTTGAGCCACTTTTGTTTAACAGTATATTTAACAACAGGAGGCTCCTGTTAACAACTATTCACCGAAGTAGGGTGAATAGTGGTGGATATTTTACCGAGCGGCGGGTAAATATCCACCACTTTCACCGTCATTGACAGACGTGAATAATTTTTTCCTTATATACCACGCAGATACCAAGAGAAAAGTTTATTTCTTTCAAAATACCGAAAAATGGTCAATTTAAATTTTAAACGCGTGAGTTTGTCTTGCTGCTTGGTTCTGAATTATTTTGTACTTGGCAATTCACTTCCGAACTAGCCTATCAGCGCGCGCGAAAAACACTCTTGACTTGTGTGGTATTTACCAAAACTGACTATTCTACCTCAAGAATGTAAACAGATGATATTGATATGACTGTTACTACTTGCAGCATCCTTGAGCTGCAACATAATGTAAATATTAATTTGCAATATCTACAAAATTGTAGGCAATAGCAACTGTCTCGGCCTAGAAATCGTTGAATTTCTGACGTGGAACGCTATGTTGGTGGTTTCTTAAGAAAATATCATCTGGTACAGGGGCTAAAAATAGAACTCGGCTTTATGTTCTTACTTCTAAGCTGAAAAGCCATAAAGCTGATAAGCTTCTAAAGCTGATAAGCCATACTTTGATTACTGTAGCTTTGTAAAGAATGACATCAGTGACCGCCCTACTGACAAACTTCAAAGTTGGCAAAATCCTGCTGCACGTGTAACATAGGTGTCCATCGCCTCTCAATTACCTACCAAGGAATTATTGAGCAAAACCTGACAGGTCCAATCTCAAGGAGAGTAGAAAAAAACAAGCAAACAAACAAATAGTTCTTGTAATGTTTAAAATCACTAGGGATATGAACCTAGCTCACTTAGATGATATCTTCTCGAGTAATATCGGGAAATCGGTTTAGAAGCTGAGAACCTTCATTAGGAATCTACAGCTTTACAGGTTGTTAAAACAGACTACTACCAGAATACTTTTGTTGACATTAGGGCGAAAGTCTAGAAAACGTAATCAAACCAAACAAAATATGAAAAATTCATGAGAGGTAGGGTAACTTTGTGTTTTAGTCATGACCCGCTACTTATGGAGTGAAAATGGAATAAAACAGTCGACTTTCAAATAATTTAATATTTTTTACAGAAAGCTATGCCATGCAACAGGCTAAGATATTTGTATTTATTAAGTTATGTAAATATGATTTATACTACGAAGGTTCCAAACGTTGTCGAATTGAATGCAATAGCTTGTCACAACGGCAGGGCAATAAGCCGTGCAATAACTGATTACTTAAATTAAATTTTAAGTTTTCCTTGCAGCTTACTGCACATTTTCGGTATTAAATATCATTCTTTTGCTATTGATATTATCTTTCGTTGCACGATACATGTATTCGATATGACAAAGATCTAAGACACACACACACACACACACACACACACACACACACACACACACAAAAACAGAATAATCAATTTAAACTGCACAATGAAAACAACAAAACCTCTCCAATAAGCCAGAGCAAACAAACATTCTTGCTGCCATCTTGATTGCCACAGTCAGTCCCAACTTATGTTTCATTCCTCCCTTTTTATTCATGCCTAAAATCCTTGGACGCAGAGCTCACTGACACTCATTTCCTCCTCGTGTTAAAGAAAGGGAATAGATGGAACCTTTTCGATTGACGCTGAATCACAAAATTTAAGGAACCAAATATGACCCAAGGAATTACTTTTTATCTTACACCTACAATTAATGGTTGTGTAAGACAATCTCATTTATTAACTTTGCAATCTTATGATTTTAATGGAGTTTTTATTTTAGCGAAAGCCATTAAATTTTTCTGAATATTGCTAGTTCCACCAAGGGACGACTAAGGAAAGTTTAATGGAAGTAGAATCTTTTTACCATTGTCTAGCGCGTGCCTAATTAAGTCAAGTGCAAACGGCCTAGCATAAGAATCGTTGGGAATTAAAGGTCACATTATAAATTCCTCAGCTGACTGAGTTTTTTCGGGCCGTACGGTAAAATGTCTGATTATCGTCGGTCATAACGCTTTGCTTAGTCCGTTAGTAGCGTCCGTGAACCAATAATTTCCCATTCAGTCACTCATACTTCTTACCTGGAAGAGGAATCTCTCGCGAGTTCTTCTCTCTACTCCGACGAGAACATCTTCTTGAACACAGGGAACCATTGTGCAGGAACATAGCGATGGACGTGGAATTTTTTATCTTCCAACACCAAACTAATTACGTCAAGTAAACTACCAAGGCTCTAAAAAAATCGGGTCGCTCAACTTTTTCCACAGCTATTAGCCATTGTTGACCAATAAAATGAGCCGAGAGAGCAGGTATTTGGGAGGAAACACGGGGAATAAACTTAGCTTAGAGGTAGCAAAAGTCGTGCAGACCATAATAAGAGCGTGAACTCTTGCATGACAATGACAGAACATTTTCACAACTTATAAAGCGAAAATGCGATTTCTCCAAGTTAGTTAACGTTTCAACAGCCGCCAAGAATGAGCAGCATCTTAAATCCACTAAAAGTTGTTTGTCGCAAAAAAGTTTGTGCGAGGCTTCTTGATAAATACGGGCTTTTTGACTGATTTCAACAAACCAAACAAAACGTTTTGAAAACGGCGTGTTTATGTAAAGCTATGCCATGAAACAGGCTCATAAATATAAATGTTTATTGAGTCATCGTCATCAATCCTTTTCATGCCTCGTGGCACAGAGGGCCTCCAGAGAGCTTTTCCACTCCTCTCGATTGGTTGCTGCTGTCCGCACCTCCTCCCACGACCTCCAACATGCCTCTTGCCTTCCTTTCTGTATTGTATGTCCCCAAGTGGTTTTTGTTCTTCCCCTTCTCCTTTTACCTTCAGGCGCCCAGCTCATAGCAACATTGTAATGTTTACGATCTTTCCTAAGAATATGACCTAAGTTTATTGAGTAATTTTTATATAAATCATAAGACAATGGTTCCAAACATTGTGGAACCTAGCATATAAACTGTCACAGGCTCAAAGGCTGGATAGAAAGTTGTACAATAAGTCCTGCAATCGAATTTTTATAGTTTTTCGCAGCTTTTTGCACATTCTAGTTCTTTAAAACCAACTTTTTACTTCTGATTTGTTATTTTTCTGTAGATCTAACAAACATAAAACTGAAAGAGAAAAATAACATCCTATCTAGGCATAAAAAAAGGAAATAGAAATAGCCATTGTCCTCGATTGATGAAGGAAAAAGCTCATTTTATTTTTTGAGGAGTTGAGAGTTTACTCTATTTAACCCATTAGCATTTGCAATTACAATGGCAAAGACCTCAGTGACACAGAAAATAACAACGAATTATAAAATGTTCCCCTTTATTGAAAGGAAAATTCTGAAAGTTCGAAGAGAAATGAAACCTAGAACTCGTAAAACTAATTTGAAATTGAGTACAGATTTAAAAAAGACTAGCTATTGATCATTTTATTCTGTTCTTTTCTATCTAGGATGGCCGTTGAGTAGCTTTTAAAGATGAAAACAACAGTCAGAACAGTGTCAGCCATCAGTCGTTTGATGACCTTGACCCCTTGACCGGCTGTCGATCATATGACCAGAGCGTAACAATTATCGCCAAACAAAAAAAAAGAAAAAAACATTAAACAGTTTTCGAAATAAATATAGCTCCATTCTGATCTCAAGTCACAAAGTCGCCAAAACGTTCTCTTTGCAACACATTTGCCTCTCTTTTGTGCCCGTTTCCTGTATTTTTGCGATCTTGAAAGATCGTGTGCTCACAAGTTTGTTTTTCCAGATTGAGGTTGTTTATAATCTCAGTTAAAGGCTCCATTTCGATTGTCACCGATTTCTACATTACTTAAGTCATTTGAGTGCTGATTTATCCATGCCTATGAAAATTTGGGCGAGAGAAGATGGAATTTCGTCCATAAGATGTTGTCTGCAGCATATACTTAAGCAGCCATTTCGAATTCTTGTTTACCCATTTCAAACCACGTGACCACATAGCTAAAAGAGTCTAGCACGGCTTGCTTTTTCGCCTTTCTGTTTCGAACACTGTGAATGAGCTTCAAGTGCAATATCACTATTAAGAGCTTCGAGAGAATATTTCAGCTTTCTAAGGTCACTAACCGTTTCACTTAGGCCTGTACATTTGCGACTCATTGTAAGATGGTCATTAGCCAAAGCTTCAAGACAGCTTTCAGTGTCGGAACAGTTTATTAACGAATAAATGCCTTTATTAGCACCACATGCATGTCTAACGAGCGATCTAGCAATATTTCCCACGCGAAGTAAGCCATCATCTCTCACCGAGATGTGAATTCCTTTCATTTTGTCAATTGTAATCTCCCGAGTCGCAGAGACCGACTGGGACTGATTTAATTCTCTTTCCAATCGCTCTATAATTCCCTCCATGATTTCTTTAAGATTCTCCCGCTCGATTTGCTCGTACGTCTTGTTGCTTTTCAGCTCACCTAAACAAAGACTGTGTGATCGTTTAACACTGGCCAATTTCAAATTTTTTAGCTTGTATGTTTGCGCAGTTACCAAATATTCCAGGATGCTATTATTCGGCTTTGCTTTAACCGCACCGACCATGAAATCTTCGCATCTCTCCACAATGGCTGTCATTTGATACTCGTGAGCAAGCTTTAGCAGATAGCAGCAGTTTTCTTCCGTTACTGCTCTCTCTTTGCCCGACGGATACATATGCAGAAGGAACTCTTTGAACTCAACCGCTTTTTTGTCAGGGAGAGGGATTTCCTTCTTCTCCTTTTCTTGAAACTCTGAGGTAAACATCTTCTCAAACACAGGCGACCAAAGGGCAAGCATGGCTCGGTGAACATGAAATTTTTTTTCTTCGACGACAAGAACAACGTCGCTCAATTTCCAGGGTTGCGAGAAATCTGGCGATTCACCTCCGTTATTCGTAGCCATTGGGAACGATCGAGTGTAAGGACGTACAACAGAAAGAAACTTAAGCCAGAGAGGTGGAAATTTCGCAAGCAATGAATCACAACGAGGGCTTTGACTAAGAGCTTAGCGAATTAAGAATTTGAGACGGTTGGTTGAGGGGGGGAGGTAGGTTTTTAATGGTTGAGGAGGACAGAAGTTCGGCCTACTGCTCAGTATCTCAGAAATCCGCAAGGCTTAACGATAAAATAGATGTGAAGCGGTCAGGTTAGCGATAATATTACTGTTACGTAGCCTTTCGCAGTTTTTCTTCCCAAACACAGCAATTATGAATTGGAAATTAAAAAATGCAGTGTCAACCTACTGGATGTTTTCGAGAATATGTTTTTCCGAGAAACATTGAATGGATGTTTAGTTAATACCACAGAATGAAATTCAATCTTGAAAAAACTTAGCAGGGGTGGGGGGAGGGGGGTCTATAACAGACAGCAAAACATAGAACCTTTATGAAAAATGTTGTGAACAAATGAAATACTACCAAAAGTGAAAAAGGGTACGGAATGCCGTCAAAACAGATTATATCCAAGCTTGCTGACTTCGAGTGGTTAAAATTTCAAAGTAATAACGCGTGCCTAACAATATTGGCCATTCCGCTTAACTCTGCAACACATTCTGCAGTTTGGCGACACTCGATCTGAGCTGGGGTGACATAAACGTAATGAACGACCAAAACAGAATTTACGGAAAAACAAAGTACTGAATAGGAAACAAACAGAATCTTACATCTGTGGTCCTTTCAATCTTGCAAAACACCTTATAGTCTTTGAGATAAATTATACCGTTAGTTTAACTATTCCAACTAGGAAATCTAGAGCAAAATGTACTTTGAGCGATGATCAGGCCTAGCATTCGCTCCAGACCACCGCAATAATCACTCAATACAAAGTAACACAATTCTAACGCTACTAGTAAGCCAGTTTCGGCTTGCATCCTCGCTTACTTTCAGTAGTGCTTCAGTCAGTATTCCTCGAAGTTGTGCTTAAACATGACCGCTAAGGGGGATTCGGAAACTGGAAACAAAGTGCCAGATTTCTCGCAACCCTGGAATTTAGCGATATTGTTCTGTCGTCGAAGAAGAAAGAATCCATGTTCACCGAGCAGTACTTGCATTGTGCTCGCCTGTCTTCGAAACCATGTTCACATCTGAGTTCCAAGAAAAGGGCACGAATGAGATCAATCTTCCAGACAAGAAGGCAAGTGAAATAAAAGAACTGTTGTCATTTATTTATCTCGGAAACGAAACTGAAACAGAAATAACAGCTGAGAACTGTTGCTATCTGTGTAAGCTTGCACACGAATACCAGATGGCGGCCATCTTGAGTAGGTGCGAAGATTTGGCATGGTCGACAAAGTCAAAGCAAAGCCGAAGGGAAGCGTTCTTTCAGATTTGGTGTTTGCTCAGACTTACAGACTTGAAAAACTAAAAGAAGCCAGTATCGAACAAGCTCGTTGCCTATGTCTGGAAGAGTTGAACAACGACGAAATGTATGATCGAATCGAGCCACAGAATCGAAACGAAATTATGGAAGGAATGATATTGCGACTTCAGAAAGAGGTGAAGGAATCTCGCGAAAGCGAAGGACGAATTAAGTCCAAATTGGCTCGCAAAAAAATATGCTCAGACGAGTTATCCAACTTAGGTAGATTTCTGGCTGACCATGCCCTTCAAAAAGTAGAGTGCCATGCTAGAGCATATTTTGATAATGTTGAAAAAAATATAGCAGTCTTAAGATCGGATTGTGACGGATGTTCCTAATGTAACAGATCGGCTAGTGGGTCACTTTGCAATAGTTTGAGCAAAGCTGGGGGGTCGATGAAAGAGATACTTGAATCCATGGAATGGAAATAGCTAATTTACTGTAGATTTTGTTGTGTTTGCACACATCAAACTTTGGCTTGTGATTTCCTTGCGACGCCGTGAAGAACATAAAGGTGTGATGCTTCCTTCTTTCCTTCTTCAGTTTGATAACAAAGTGGCCGAAATTCTTTCTTTTTGTTTTTCCCTACCAAGTAAGGATAGGTTTTATAGCCTTAGTGTATTTCAATTTTTTTTCTGCGATTTGAGAACGCTACTGAAAGATCAGTGACGAGATCGACTGGGACGAGGGTATAAATTCGTGGTATAGAATCTGTCGACATCAAAAGGAAATTCAAAGACGCTATTCACATCAGAAGCCAATATCCAACGTCAAACAGATATGGGGGCTTTTAATTATCCGCTTGTCGATCGATGAACAAATATCAAGTAAGCATTTGTGGCAACTTAGATATCACACTACTAATGAAGACATTAGCAGTGTGATAGATTTCATATCATTCTCTGAGTTGAATAGTCACATACATAACAGCAGTTTTCAATTTAATTCGTGCATTAAATTGATTTTGACCATTAAATAACAAATTTCAAAAGGAGGTTATTAGAACATGTAGAACGGAAAAAGGGAGAAGAGAATAATGACTGGTTTTTTAGACGCCCACGATTGTTCTAATTCATCTGAAGTAGCTTACCAAGGCAGTAATCTGAAGTGTTACTGCATATTTGGAAGAGCGTATTTAGAAATTTAATTTCTTTGATAGGAATACAAGGGGAACTCAGAGTGGATGCTTGTCTCAAATCCCAGAGCATTTAGGAATACACCCCTGGTAAATTAAACATATATGTAATACGAGGGAACCAGTCATTTACTTAGTTTATAATATGCCCTTAGTTCATAATAGTTGAATTTTTATGATTTTAGACCTACGACATTATTAATCTTATATTATTAGTTCTAGTTTCTTTTTATATCTGTACAAACACGCCCTCCATGGAAACCAGCTGAGTGTTGTTGGGGCTAGCGTGTTTCTTTGATTTGAATAAAGTATACCTACCTACCTACCTAAGTATACCTCCTAAATGCTCACAGTCTTCTTTAATAAGATAGCTGTTCTTTTCTATCCCTTGAATCCCTCCTCCTTTTAATCTGACTATTTTTTTACCCTGAGTCACGATATTTAAGGCACCAAACAACCCCAGGGAGTAAATTTTCATCTGACACTAGCTCATTGTGTTACACTTAAAATATGTACTGCATTCCCATAGATCAGCTTTGCAGCCTTTCGTTTCACTGCAGTATTTTAGGTGAAGGCCATGATATTTTTCTGAAAATTGCGAGTCTCTTGTCCAAGGAACTACGGAAAGTTTCTAATTAAAGTAGAGTCTTTTATTTCTTTTTCATTGGCTAGCGCGCGCCCTTCTTACGTACATGTTGTTGCGTCCTAGTTGTGTAAAAATCCAAAAATTGTCAAATAACTCAGCTGACTGGGTTCAGTTGGACTGTTCGGTAATATGTCTGGTTCTCGTTCGTCATAACACTATTCTCGGTCCGTGAGTTATGTCATTGAGCCAACTGAATTTCACTTCTGGTCTCCCCTTCCTTCTCCACCAATCAGTCAATAGGGACCTTAAGAAACCATGACGGCGACGCCAAGGAAGACTTCGATTAAAAAATGAATTTCTAGTCTTACTTAGAATTTCAAAAGTGGCTGCAGGAGCTTACTGTCTCATACGGCGCCACGGCTCAACTTCAGCATGACGTATAAAGTAGCCGTTGAGTTCCAAACGGGAAATTGAAATAATTTGCCGTCGCGGTTTCGGTTCGCAGACGACGCAAATTTTGGCGATTTCACGTTGTTGTTTTGCATAGGACGGCTAAGAAATGAACAAAGTTTTAAAACGCACGCGCTGAGCTATTGTTGACCTTTGAGATTTGGCTTATGTTAGAAACTGTACGTCACCTTTATTAGTCTTAAAATTGGTGACATCATAAGTGATTTCATTTGTCTATTACGTAACCAAACAGCATGTATGCAGCACGTGTTTTATCGCCCGATATAGGGAGCTGTTCCACGTGCTTACAATGAGACGTAGTGTGTGTTTTCGTGAGAGTTGTGAGTGGGAGTTAATTGAAGTGTAATAGCAAAATTGAATCAAACAAATAAATCGTGAGTACAGCTTTTGCACGTTTTCGACAGCTTGTTTGCAATTGTTTTTTCTTTTTCTTTTTTTTTTTTTTTCATGCTCTAATAACATTTACGTCCACTACTGATAGTTCTTAAGTTTCTTCATCTAACGTCTAAAGGTACCTGTGCGACCACCGTAACTACAATAACCGGACCCTTCAAGTCTTTGTATGATTCCTTCTGCGATTTGTCTGTAAATCTGTAAGTTTGTCCGTAAATCTGAGCATATAGCTCATTACTCTTAAAATCATCCAACCATAAGGTATTAATAACTTTCTCGACACTGATTTTAAGAAGTTTCTCAAAGTCCGATATATGTCTGTGTAAATATCAAATCATCCATGAAGGTATTTCCTCCTGCATTTTGTATCTTGCTGACCATAAAATCTTCACAATTCTTGTAAATAGCCTCCATTTGATACTCCTGAGCGAATCTTAGCAAAGCGAGGCAGTTCGTGTTGTTGAGGGTGTTCAGAGCTTCGCCAGACATAGTGGGATAAATGAGAAACAAAGTTCCTTGAATTCACTCGCCTTTTTAACTGGAAGAGGAATCTTGTTCAAGTTCTTCTCTCTAAACTCCGAAGAGAATATCGCCTTGAACACAGGTGACCATTGTGCAAGAACATACCGATGGACGTGGAATTTCTGATCTTCCAACACAAAAACTACGTCACTAAACAACCAGGACTCTGAAAAGTCAGGGTGAGTAACTACTTCCTCGGTAGCCATTGTGGACCGATAAAATTGAGTCAAGAGAGTGGTTATTTAAGAGGTAACACAAAAAGGCAATCAGTGACGTAGCTCAGAGGTAGCGAAATCGAAAAGTGCAGACCTCAATTGTGACAAGCATCATCTCTTGCATGACAATGACGTAAGGAGGCAGGCTAGGGAAGACGAAACGTCTTCGACTTCAAACAGTGACTGATATGCAATTTCTCCAAGTTGGCGAACGTTTCAGTGGCAGCCAAGACTGAGCAGCTTCTTAAACCCAAGTAATGAAATCTAGAGCTTTATTTTGCACATTTGATTGGAATTAGACTTTGTCCCCTTGGTTACAATTTGCCGCAACCTCAGTAGCACTGTAATCTAATTACTTTCGGTTTTAAACTGTTTACTTAATTTTGTAGACTGTTGAGTCGTGAAGATATTGCGGTGACCACTGGCCACTACTTTAATTATTCGTCTTTGAATAAAATGCATTTTTTTGTTTCACATTGTACCTTTATTTCTACTAACATCAATTGTAGCTTAATTAAGGCTGTGGCCCTGCAAATAACCTTATGCTATAAACTGTCAGTTCGAACAGCATATATGCGGATACGAGAAAATTTTCAAATAGGATTTCTCTGAAATATAATGAAACTGATTAATCTATGACAAACATGCTTTGTCATAGATTAATTAGAAACCGAATGCTTTCTAAAATTATGAGGACTGATGTTACTCTTACTACAAATCCCTTACATTTTGGTCTTGTAGTCTGAAACAAGATGCAGTCTGTGACAAGTTGTGTGACTTTTTTATAGTACTCTATTGTGATTTTGTCAATCAGCTTTGTATGCGTCATTGGCCAAGCATGTGCGAGGACCTTGTGTTATTCCAGGAGAAGCACGTAGTTCGGTGTTTAAACCGTTTAAACCTTTATTTGCCGTTTCTTACACAGTCTGTGACAGCTTATGTTTCCCGAAAGATCGTTTTGCGTTACTTATTAAGACCTATTAGACAAATAGTAGTGCTCAGAGAGGCTGTTCGACGGATTAAAAGGAAGAGGGTGTCTCAGGGTTGAAAGACTGTGGTTGCTGTTCCGCAATAATTCAGTCTAAATATTGCTATTGCCGTGGTATTAACCTATCATGAAAATAAGCTAAAGAATGAGTATATACCTTAAACCATCTCATCGCTCTAAAGTTTCTGTAATAAATACTGTAGTCTGTCCAAACTCTCTGCAGAATTACTCAGGTTACCGCAGCGAGTGTCTTTGTCCTTGTCATTCTTCAGTAAATTCAATTTTTCCATGTCATTAGACGAAACACGGCCATAATTGTAAACACTGACCCTCTTAGGCTGGGTATGATTATACAACGAATTGATTATTTCAGAAACACTTTTCAAGGAACTGGATTTCACTTCCGCGCACGTTTCCTCGAGTCGCGCTATAATCCCCTCAGCTATCTGTAAATAGTTGTTTGGCTCGACCTCGGCACGCTTGGGATGTCGCTTCAACTGCTTCAGATTTAAACGACGCGCTTCATAAACGCATGTCTTCACCAGTGTTTTTAGCTCAAAGTTTTGCCCAACAATGAGTTCGGCTATTACATCCTCATTCTTCCTTGTTTTGATCACAGCTACCAAGAAATCTTCGCATTTTTGGGTAATGGACGTTATTTGATATTCGCGAGCGAGATCCAACAAGAAATAACAGTTGGCTTTGGTCACCCTTTTTTCTTCCAAAGAAGGATACATTATTTGTAGAAGCTCTGCGATTTCGTTTGCTTTCTTTCCTGGAAGTGGAATTTCATCGCTATTCTTTTCCTTAAAATCAGATGTAAACATCCTCTCGAATACAGGCGACCAAAATGCAAGAGTGCTGCGATGGACATGAAATCTTTGATCTTCAACTGAAAGAATGGCATCGCTGAACTTCCAAGGCTCTGAGAAATCTGGCAGACCACTTGAAGCCCTTTTTGCGTTAATGTTAGTCATCGTAAGGCTAATGCGTACTAGAAGCGTTTGAAATTGGATCGCAAGATTAAGACAACTAGAGCGGCGATAACATTCACAGAAATATTCGAGTGCTCCTGTGATTTGCATTTTTAATCACATTTTTAATTTTACATAACCAAAGTAAAGCGCGCGCTCTGATTGGTCAATTTAGCGTCCCCTATTTGCCCATGGGTGTACGCTGCTGACGTGAGTAAATGCAAAGACTATTTTTACGCGCACGCTTGTTTTTTCTGGTCGCGTAAGATTTGTCAAATAAAAGGGAACTCTTTAGCTACAATGTATCAATGTTATGTTATAAAACAAATGTTAAACACCACAGCGTACACTATTGAGTTATGGATGCACTTGGGAGGTTTGCTAAGCACTCAAGAAGCTAGAGTCGCTCTCGGCTATCGCCTCGAGCGACTCTTACGCTTCTTTCGTGCTTAGCAACCTCCCGCGTGCATCCATAACTCAATAGTGTACGCTGTGGTGTTTACCATTTGTTAAATGCAAATCACATTTTTTAACTCTTTAAGACAGAGTTATACGTCATGTAAGACTCAAAATGTCATGCCGTGTTTGACAAACAAATAATAAAAGAAAATCAAATTTCAATATTACTTTGGCTCCAACTGAGCGATGAAAACAGTCAGGAGGGGAGCATTCAACAATCTTTCCTACCATTAAAATAAGCAACTTACCATATGAGCCTTGCCCAAGCTTTGTTTCTGACAAAAGTCAGTGTTGCACAACTATTGTAATTAGCACCACAACTATTGTAATTAGCACCTAAACACTTGCACCTCGTTACTCACACACACACCAACCACAATACATGTAATTACCATATCTGCAGCTGCACCCGTATATATCTGTGGACAACCTCATTAAAGTGGAGTTTTGAACACGATAAGTAACGGTCAACATGGTGGCAGCGGTGCTTGTCTTTTAATTTCACAGTCAAGAAGATTCAAGCCGATGAGCGATATGGCCTCAAACACTCCCTTCCCGCAATTCAAAACAACTGGGGATGACAAACACGATGTGGAGGTCTACATCGAAGATTTAGTCGACTACTGTATTATGCAAAACTGGTTCGATCCGTCCAAGGAAACAGAAGCAGCGAAGTGGACGAAACCAGAGAAAGCGATGGTATGTCTTCGAGCATCGTTATCCCCTGCAGCCAGAGCGATCTCCAAATACAGTTTAGGATTGTCTGAACAAGATCAGAGCAAACCGCACATGGTTATCAACGCTCTGAAAGAGTATTACGGCGCTAGCATCGGGGTCTCGGGCGAAAGGCAAAAATTCCTTTCCCTTTTACAAAATGAAGAGGAATCCATCGCGCCTTGGGAAACAAGGATTCGCAATCAAGCTGCACAGTGCGAGTACGAAAACTTCGCTGATGAATTGATGAGAGATCAGTTCATCGCGGGATTAACATCTGAATCTCTCCGCGTAAAACTGATTGGGAAAGGCCACAGGCATCGAGATGCAGCGCAATCAAAAGTCACTCTACAAGAAGTCGTTGAAATAGCCAAAAGCCACGAGGCAACCACATATGCAAACCAGTTAATGAAAAATGCCCGAGGCAACCAGCAGGAACAGGTAAACTTCCCAAAGAAGACAAAACCCCAATACCGCAGCTCCGACACCTTAACAGCGGCCTGCTTCTGGTGTGGCGGTGAACATCCCAGCCCTCGTCAACAGCATTGTCCAGCGTTCGGGAAACGATGCAACAAGTGTGGAATCATTGGCCATTTTGCTCGTGCATGCAGAGGAGGAACGAGAATTGGTAGAAGACGACATCAGCAATCGAATTTTGTTGATGATGACCAAGATGAAGAGGCATTTGTTATAAATGATCAGGCAGCGCCAGTCGGTGCAAAGAAATTCTTCGCTCACCTACACCTCATCCATGGGAGGCGGTCGAAAATTGTTAAAGCTCAAATCGACTCGGCGTCGACCTGTAACACTATGCCAAGTTCAGTATTAAGCCAGCTATTCCCGAATTTGAAAATCTCAAAGACGAAAGCAGAATCAACACCTACGGAAGCCAAACAATGAAACCAGAAGGTCAAGTAACCCTGGTGTGTGAAAGGAAGGGCAAATTCCACACAATTGACTTCCTAGTGGTGAACGTTCCGGACGACAAGCCTCCACTTCTTAGCGGACGAGACGCACAGGCTTTAAAGTATTTGACCATCTATGCAGACGAGACAAACGCGGTC